>NC_056613.1:357763-365263 GCF_018340385.1 Cyprinus carpio | reverse complement strand
CTACCCACCATGTTTCAAATTAACCTGAATTAACCTAAATACTTGAATTAACCTAAATACTTGAAAAATGCATGAAATACACTGCAGTCTTTAAACGATGTTAAACTTTGTCACAACTGTAGTCTTATATCTAATATAATGCATTGTTTTTAATTCATTTAAAGTGTCATTTATCAAAAAATATGTCTAATTTTAATTTTATTTTAAATCCTTTATAAATAAAAAACTACCTACCATATTGCAAATTAATCTGAAATTATATATTTAAATTAAGCATGCACTACTGTAATATCCAAATAATGCATTGTTTAAACTTATTTAAATATGCATGAAAAACATTGCGATCAGTTTTAGATCTACAATAGATTTAACTGTTGCTTTGAAGATGTGTTAAAACTTTGGTCTAGCCTGTTTTTAACTTTCTCTGTGCCATTTATCAAACAAAAATGTGTATTATGTATAAGTTTCATAAAAATAAATACTTTAGAAGGTGCAAAAAAAAAAATTCTAATGTTGCAAATTAACCTGAAATAAAAATGCAATTTTAAAATGTATTTCTGTCATGGAATAAAAAAAATCTCAAATGCTTTACCTTTTTCTGAGTTTATATCTCAAAATGCAAACTTTTTTTTTTTTTTTGCAAATGTTTATATCTCAAAATTCTGACCTTTTTTATATTTCACAATTCAGACCATTTGATTTTCAGAAATGCACACTATACTAAACATAAATCGTGAGAAAGTCTAAATTGCAAGATATAAACTTATAATTGCAAGAAAAAAAGTCTGAATTATGAAATACAAAGTTGCAAATTTTTTTATTTTATTTGGAACAAGCTTGACAACAATTTTTGTATTTTTCTTGTAATTCTGACTTTATTTCTCACAATTCAGGCACAAAAAAGCCATAATTGCCAGCTAAATAAGTTTTTCTTAATAAATGAAAAGTTTCCATACCTCTTTGTTTGTCTGACTTTGTTTTACACAAAATTTTGTTTAAAAAAAAAAAAAAGAACTAAACTGCATTTATTTATGAAATTGCACACCATTCACTGAAGTAAACATGCACTGCATGTCATAAAAACATTTCATAGTAACCCTTAAAATGTTCATTATTGGTGTTCACATCCTGTTTTTATATGTATGTATGCATATATGTATATATGTATGTGTGTATATACATATGTAGTTTACAGCATGCACATTATGAGGCTACACTAGCACTTGATTCAGTTTTAATCTGGATTGACGCATGCATACACATCTGTTCTGATCTCAGATTTTCCTGAGGTCTGTGTGAGAGACTCACGTGCCACGGAGAAGTTGTTTAACGGCGTCTCCAGCTGATCCACGTCCTGCGGCCGCTCCTTATAACCGATAAACGTACCGTCACTCTTCAGCAAGAAATAGCGCGGCCTCCACGTCTTTATGTACTCTCCTGTGAGACAGAGAGAGAAGGTTTTATTTAATATTAACAGAATATAAGCAAAAAAAGGTCTTCTTTGTGCAGATTAACCCAAAAATGTGCAGCCACCTAAAATCTACAATACAGAGCAACTTTTTATGATCATTTTCATTTTCACCCTATAAAGCCTCCAAATGATCAACATGAACACACAATCTACTCATCAATTCAATCTCATCTTACTAAGATATATTATTGGATATATAGAGTGATGAATGATATTTAGATCAGTTTATGTCAGTATCTGATGTGCTGTTATAAAGATCTAAAGTGATTTACTTTACAAGCAGCAGAATTTCATCATATTTCATCAAATATCAGCATCTGCAACAAATTGCATTTTTTGTTCAGTTTGAGTCTCTGAATAAACATGAAAACATGTATGTATACTTTTAAATATTTGTCTGTCTTTGTTTAGAGTTCCATTAAAAACACAACTATTTATCTCATAATTATGACTTTGTATGTCAATTTCTACTTTTTATCTCAAAATTATGATTTTTGTCATAAATTTGCACTTTACCTCAAATTGTGATTATCATACTTATGACTTTCTCATAACGTAATTTTTTTTTCTAGTGACACAATCTCATAACTTTTATCTCATAATTATGACTTTTCTATCTCAATATTATCATACTTGATATTTGACATCAACTTGAGATAAAACTGCTTTGCAACGATTTGCTTCGTGAAAAGTGCTATACAAACAAACTTGAATTGAATATTTTGACTTTATATCATAATTATGACATTTTTCTCAAAATTACGATGTAGTGTGTCATAATTATGACTTTCTATCTCATAATTATGACCTTTGTCTCTTAATTAAGAATTAGTATGTCATAATTTCTACTTTTATCTCAAAATATACCTTTGATGTCATAATTTTGACATTTTATCTTAAAATTATCACTTTTATCACAAATGTATCACTTTGTGTCATTATTATGACTTTTTTCTCAAAATTATGAATTAGTGTGTCATAAGACTTTCTATCTCACAATTATGACCTTTTATCTCATGATTATGACTATGTGATAATTTCAACTTTTTATCTCAAAATGATGATTTTTTATCTCAAAATTGACTTAGCGTCTTAATTTTGAGATTTCTTTCTCAATGTTATCATACTTGATGATACTTGACATCAATTGAGATAAAGCTGCTTTGCAATGATTTGCTTTGTGAAAAGCGCTATACAAATAAACTTGAATTGAATATTATAACTTTATATCATAATTATGAAATTTTTCTCAAAATTACGATGTAGTGTGTCATAATTATGACTTTCTATCTCATAATTATGACCTTTGTCTCTTAATTATGAATTAGTATGTCATAATTTCTATATTTATCTCAAAATATGCCTTTGATGTCATAATTTTGACATTTTATCTCAAAATTATCACTTTTATCACAAAGTTATCACTTTGTGTCATAATTATGACTTTTTCTCTAAATTATGAATTAGTGTGTCATAATAAAGACTTTCTATCTCATAATTATGACCTTTTATCTCATGATTATGACTTACAGTAGTATGTCATAATTTCAACTTTTTATCTCAAAATGATTATCTTTTATCTCAAAATCAACTTAGGGTCTTAATTATGACCTTTGTATCTCAATATTATCATACTTGATGATACTTGACATCAACTTGAGATAAAGCTGCTTTGCAGTGATTTGCTTCGTGAAAAGCGCTATACAAATAAACTTGAATTGAATATTATAACTTTATATCATAATTATGACATTTTTCTCAAAATTACGATGTAGTGTGTCATAATTATGACTTTCTATCTCATAATTATGACCTTTGTCTCTTAATTAAGAATTAGTATGTCATAATTTCTAATTTTATCTCAAAATATGCCTTTGATGTCATAATTTTGACATTTTATCTCAAAATTATCACTTTTTATCACAGTTATCACAATTATAATTATGACTTTTTCTCAAAATTATGAATTAGTGTGTCATAATAAAGACTTTCTATCTCATAATTATGACATTTTATCTCATGATTATGACTTACAGTAGTATGTCATAATTTCAACTTTTTATCTCAAAATGATTATTTTTTTATCTCAAAATTGACTTAGGGTCTTAATTATGACTTTTGTATCGTAATATTATCATACTTGATGATACTTGACATCAACTTGAGATAAAACTGCTTTGCAACGATTTGCTTCGTGAAAAGCACTATACAAATAAACTTGAATTAAATATTATGACTTTATATCATAATTATGACATTTATGTCAATTATGTCAATTTTGACTTCTCATAATTTTGACTCATAAATATGACGTTTTATCTCTTAGTTAAGTATTTGTATGTCATACTTTCTACTTTTATCTCAAAATTATAATTTTTTATCTCAAAGTTGACTTTGTGTCATAATTATGACTTTTTTCTCAAAATTCTGTATACGTGTGTCATAATAAAAACTTTCTATCTCATAATTATGACTTTTTATCTCATGATTATGACTTAGTATGTCAATTTCAACTTTTTAACTCAAAATTATGACTTTTTATGCCCGACTGACGTATCAAATATGCAAACTTTTTAACAAAAGCCTGATGTAGGCAAACTTTTTAAATATTCATATTTTCAATAAACTGTTTCAATAGACTGTTCTGACTATTATGATTATTTCACATGTCAGGCTTCACAGGGTTAAAGACGGAGAGCTAAACCTTCAGGAAACGATTTTAACTGCGTAACGAAAGAATGACTCGAGCATGCAATGCGTCTAAATTTAGATGTAAAACCTTGTTTGAGCTCCAGACAACAGCAAAACACCTCCAAAACAGCACAAGAGAGAGCGAGCCAAAGCTGCTGCTGTGTTCTGCGAGAGAAATCAATCTGTGCTGAGGACGGTGCAGAAATCACTGCACCAGACCAGATGTTGCGGAATTGAAAATGAAAAAACGGAGAGAGTCTGCAGCACGTCAGAAACACAGAGACAGTTTGAATAGTTATCCAGGAAAAGTGTAATTTATTTTTAATTACGGGAGTTGAATATTAACCCCATGCAGGGTCTGAGCAAGCTGTCCTTAATTGGCCCATTTCCTCTGTCACTAAAGTGTGGATGTGTCACGGCAAACGTCTGTCTCGCTGATTTTTAGCGGCTTTCGGCTCATTTGAGCTGTGACAGACCAGAGGAGCAGCGACTGGCCCGTAAAAGAGCAGCTACACATGCATTTGTCATCTAAACACTGCAAGATGTGCAAATGTGAAGCTCAGTGTTGTTGGATAATGCTAGTGAACTGAAAATGCTTTGTGAACCCCTGATGTGTGAGTTGATAAAAAAAGTGTCAAAATAATATATTTTTAAAATAAAAGTCAAAATACAGCACTTACTGAAATTATTAAAATCATAAGAATGTACAATTGAAATAAAAAAATCTAAATAAAAGCAAACTGAAAATTAAATGATAAAAATGTAAAATAATAAATGTTTTACATAAAAACAGTCAAAATGCAATGCTTATTAAAATGATTAAAATCATAAGAATGTAAAATTGAATTAAAAGCATTAAAAATAAATCTTAAAAATTATAATAAATATTTTTAAAAGCAATCAAAAGAAAACCATTACTAAAAAAATTATAAAATTGTAGAAATGCAATTTTATAATTAATATTTTTAAAAATAAAAAGTCAAAATGCAACACAAATTAAAATATATATATAATCTCAATAAAATCATGAGAAGGTAAAAATTAAATAAACAATTTTCAAAATACAACTCTTCCTAAAAATTACTTAATTATAAGAATGCAAAAACTGAAATAAAAACAATCAAAATAAAACACTAAAAATAAATAATATAATATATATATAATAAATATTTTTAAATGTAAAACTGACGAAACACAACACTTGCTAAAAATGATTCAAATCATAAGAATGTAAAATTGAAATAAATAAACAATTACCAAGTAAATGCAAATAAAGTAAAAGCATTTACTAAAAATTTATTAAATCAAAAAATGTAAAATTAATGACATATTTTAACAAAAGCAGTGAAAATACAATGCTTACAAAAAAAAAATTAAATCATGAGAATGCTAAATTGAAATAAATGAATAATCTCCAAATAACACAGTTTGAAATTATAATAAGCAAGTAATTTTCAAATAAAAACTGAACATGCAAATGTGTTGTTAAATTATTGAAATATCAACTCAAAATCTTGAAGTAAGTTTTTAAGCTCAAAGGGGTTCAGCTGACAAAAATGTTTGGGAATCGCTGGTGTAACAAGACAGTTTCGAGAACAGTCTAATAATAAATAACAAACTACCAAACCATGAAACACATCCTATAGCAGGTGTGTGTGTGAGAGAGAGAGAGAGAGAGAGAGAGAGAGTTTGTGCGTGTTTGTGTGTCTGTGTCTGCGTGTATGTGTCTCTGTGTGTGTGAGTGTGTGTGTCAGTGTCTGTGTGTGTGAGTGTGTCTGTAAGTCTGCTGAAAGTAGAACAGCACTCCAAAGCGTCCAGCCATCTCTCTCTCTGTGTGTGTGTGCGCATGAATGTGTCTCTGTGTGTGTTTGTGTGTGTGTGTGTGTGTGTGTGTGCGCATGAATGTGTCTCTGTGTGTGTGTGTGTGTGTGTGTGTGTGTGTGTGTGTGTGTGTGAGAGAGAGAGAGAGATTGTGTGTGTGTGTGTGTGTGTGTGTGTGTGTGTCTGTAAGTCTGCTGAAAGTAGAACAGCACTCCAAAGCGTCCAGCCATCTCTCTCTCTGTGTGTGTGTGCGCATGAATGTGTCTCTGTGTGTGTGTGTGTGTGTGTGTGTGTGTGTGATCATGAATGTGTCTCTGTGTGTGTGTGTGTGTGTGTGTGTGTGTGTGTGTGCGCATGAATGTGTCTCTGTGTGTGTTTGTGTGTGTGTGTGAGAGAGAGAGAGATTGTGTGTGTGTGTGTGTGTGTGTATGTGCGCGCGCGTGTGCGCATGTGTCTCTGTGTGCGCGCGTGTGTGTGTCTGTGTGAGTGTGTGTGTGTGTGTGTGTGTGTGTGTCTGTAAGTCTGCTGAAAGTAGAGCAGCGCTCCAGAGCGTCCAGCCGTCTCTCTCTCTCTCTGTGGATGTGGAGCTTCAGCGCTTCAATAAAGCTAAAGCATTACAAATGAGTCCACCTGATTCACAACAACTGTGGAGGAGCGGAGCGAGCGCTGCAACATCTGTCCTTCAGCCCCGTGCACTAAAGACTCTCATCCACAGCAGATGCCCAATATGTTATTACGCCTGCTGTCATTTCTCATTATGGCAACACAGAACGGCACCTCGCTCAAACTTGTTCTGCAGGCTAAGAGGTTTTGGTGATCAAAACCACACACTAACTTTAGGAAGAACAGCACGTTACATTAGAGCGAATATATGTGATGAATCGCTGCTTATGCTCCTCATTTATATGCTATGTTGCTTTGCATCTGCTAAATGATAAATATGAGGTTAGTAAGATTTCATTTTTTGAAAGAAATTAATACTTTTTGTTAATCAAGGGTTAATTAATTTAATCAAAGGTGGTGGTAAAATGTTACAAATAATTTTACAAAACAACTTTCTATTAATCAAAAATAGTGAAAAATATATATTAAAATAAATATTTTAAATTTCAGCTTTACATCATCGAAATAATAAATATAAACTTTAAAAAATTAAAAAATTAACATAAAATTACATAATATAAAATATAATACATTTTATATAATAATAATATAAAAGCAAATTAAAATAAAATACTTCCTAAAAACTAAATCATGAAAAATTGAAATAAATAAAAATTGAAAATTATAATAAATATTTGTAAATTCAGCTTTACAATAATGGAAATAATAAACATAAATATTCTAAAATAATAAAATAAACAAAAATTATCTAATATAAAATATAATACATTTTATATAATAATAATAATAATAATAATAATAATAATAATAATAATAATAATATATATGAAATTATATTAGTATAGTTTGGGATCAGTAAGACTGAAGACTGTTTTTAAAGAAGTCTCTTATGT
>NC_056613.1:342763-352763 GCF_018340385.1 Cyprinus carpio | reverse complement strand
GAATACTTAGTGTGAAGTGGTTTCATGTGCAAAATAAAATAAAATAAAATAAAATAAAATAAAATAAAATAATAAAATAAAATAAAATAAAATAAAATAAAATAAAATAAAATAATAAATTAAAAAATAAATAAATAAATAAAATAAAATAAATATTGCAAGAGAAAAACCTTCTTCAACTAATGCAGCTGAAAGCGTGAGCAGTCGCTATTGTTCAATATTGTCCAGAGCATTTACATTAAAGAATTTGGTATTAACTTGTTTTTATATGATTAAAGAAACAAATATGCCCTCATATAGGTAACAGATGCCCCTGCAAATCAATTCCAGGAGGCAAAAATTCCCCCTTTACGAAAACAAAGTTTGTTCCTGAGTTTGGTCTCTGCATCCTGGCACTGCCAAGCAGCAGCTTAAACTCTTCCGCAGCTTCTCCATCTTCTCCTGCCTTTCTCCTTTTCTTCCCGTCTTTTGTTGGTGGTGTTTTTCACTGCAGCTGGATCAGAGGGAGCGTTTGGCAGACACCACTGTTGCCGCTGGGGCGGGTTTTGCCACCGTACAAGAGAAAAGGGGGTGAACGGAGGCGCGGGGAGGAGGAGAGGGGTCTGCGGATCTTTCTCACGCTCGTAAGAAAGGCTTCACTTCTTCTCGCAGGCCACAGGCACCTGCTGATTACCATAGAGACACTGTGGGAAGTTTTTCCCCTCCGCTGCTTTTTGTGTTCTAGAAACACCCCCCCCCTTTTCGTTCCGGTAAACAAGCGCTCCATGGATTAGTTTACTGGGATCGCGCAGGGAAAACAAACAAACAAACAGGAACTAAAAATTCCAGCGATGCGTACAGATGCTCGCATGAGTCACGACAGAACGCAGTTATTGTTGTGAGTGTGACCTGCACTGGGAAAATATCAGCTCATGATTCTGTGCTCAACAACATAAAGAAAAGCATTTGGGATTACAAAACCTACATATTATATTCACAAGTATTCAAGTCACATATAAAAAAACAAAAGGGGAATCCGCACAACAAGTTATGTCAATGTCAAAGATCTATTAGGAAACAAAATATTGTACTTGTGGATTTTCAAATAAAGTCACGAGAAATGTACAAACCCGAGAAAAATGACACTGAAGTCAAAGATCTGTTAGGAAACAAAATATTTTAGTGAAGATTTTCATATAAAGTATAAAAAAAAATTACAAAAAAAAATCGAAGATTTATTATAAAACAATATTTTACTGATTTTCACATAAAGTGACAAAAAAGTCAAAAGGTCAAAGATCTATAAAGATATCAATTATTTTACTGAAAAGTTTCATATAGTGACAAAAAATGTAAAAAAAAAAAAAAAAAAAAAAAAAAAAAGTCAAAGATCTAAATATTTTAGTGAAGTTTTTCATATAAAGTTAAAAAATGTAAAAAAAAAAAAAGGATCAAAGATCTAAATATTTTAGTGAAGATTTTCACATAAAGTGACAAAAAATGACAAATAAAATCAAAGATCTAAATATTTAGTGAAGATATTCACAAAAATGACAAAAAGGTCAAAAGGTCAAAGATCTATAAAGAAATCAATTATTTTACTGAAAAGTTTCATATACTGTAGTGACAAAAAAAAAAAAAAAAAAAAAAAAAAAAAAAAAAATCAAAATATTTTACTGACGTGACAAAAAATTTACATTTTCAGTAAAATATTTTTATTTCATATAAAGTGACAAAAGTGGCCAAAAACTGACTGTGCACAAAATAAAAGAAAAATACAGCAAAAGTTTCTTCAGTGATTTAAATAATTCCGTGACTGTTGAACTTTGTTGTCACTTTATATGAAAATCTTCAGTAAAATATCTTGTTTCTTAATGGATCTTTGATTCTGAACTTTCTTGTGCCTTCTATTATCACATGTTTAGCAGCAGGATTGGCTAATCGGGAGCACCGGGAGGATTCCCGGTGGGCCGGTCTGTTTTTGGGCCGCGACACTGGTGTTGTCGTGTCATTATTATGTTCACTAGATCATATCAGTAACAAATTCTCAATTGATAACTAATCGTTCTTTTTGCGCAAATCATTGTTTTATTTGTAGGTGTGTGGCAGAAGGCTTTAAGACCAGGCAGAATTCTCTGCCGGCTGCTTCCGCTTCACAGCAAGTGAGTCTCGTGCTAAATGCACCCTTCACCGTCCGCTTTTTAATTTACAAAATCAGTTTGGGCGAATGCAAACAATTTATTTATCATGAGCCCAACATCCAGCACGGCAGGAAAACATAAAACCTACTTGATAGAAAATGCCTTTCATTGTTAGTTAATGTTGTTAAACAGAGAGGGGAAAAATGCATTACAAAAAAATAAATAAATAAAATAAAATCCTTCTAGCGTAGGCTATTCTTAAACTTGGACGTCATTATTGAAGTACAAATCCAAGCAAGCGGTCCACAATCTCTAAGTTTTCTTTAATTGAAACAAAAAAATTTGCATTTTCATTCATCCAAAGGCTAAAGTCGCAATAATATTTTAGTTCAAAACTTTAAGAAAAAAAATGCTTGATTTACTGACGCTTCAAATGTAATGCCAGTTGTAATTTCACAGTATTTTCACCTCCTAAATTACACGTGTTAAGTCACAATTCTATGATGGTGCAATTTACTCAGGCTGATGACATTTTTTGCATGACATTAAAATTCTTTTTAGAATAGTTGTACATAAATAGGTTAAGCAAAACAATTATTTTTATTTCGGATAACTTTTTAACCGCAGGCAGACTTAGGCCTACATTATGGTACAGTACAAATATTTGGAACGTGCCTTATTCTGTACTTATTTTCTTAAAGAATAAACAATAATACAAGAATAAACATTATTTTCTTAAAGAATAAGATAAGGAATCACAATTGTTACTTATTTTCCATTTCTGAAGTTAATTGGCTTTTGACTTCCCTGACAGCGGCACCTTGCTCAAAAAAACCAACAAGTCATCGTTGGAGATATGCGAGCAAAAGATAATCGAAAAAAAAAAATGTATAACAGAAAGTGCAAAGGCGGCACTGAAAAAAAACAGTACAAAAAAATCAAAATAACCAAGTGGGCCGGTCTAAGGCATGAAACTCCAGGAATGAAAATTAGTCCCACTCCGGCCCTGTTTAGCAGTGCAATATTTTCTCATTATGATCATCTGAAATAACAAAGCCCATGAAATAAACGACTGCAAATCAGCACTGGAAATGTAGCAGTTTAAGAAGTCACAAAACTGCCAGAAAAGTCTGCTATTGATGCTTTATGTGAAAGTCTGCTGTCAAACAAAATTCTGATTATCTATTAAACAATAAACAATTATTTTTAAAAATGTTGTGAAATGGCACAGGTGCTGAACGACGCAACTTTTAAAGGTCATTTTCGGCAAATAAAATCAAGAGTTGTAACAGCATAGCAATACTAAAAATCCTGCAAGCCCAGACTTTTGACTAACATCTGGGGCCTTATGTGTACAACTTTGCATAGATTTCATCCTAAAAGTCTGTGTATGCACAAAAGGCAGGTTTTCCATAAGCACAAATGTTTTCTGATTTATAAAACTGTACATATGCAAGAATCTGCACCAAATTGCCTTTAGTGATATAGAAGATATGCATATATGCCTCTACACATCATCACCAAAATAACCATACTGTATATGGAGCTCATTTGGCTATGCATAACCTCATCTGCATATAATTTCCATAAGCATATTCCCATCCATGTGATGTGACTGTGTTCAACAAGACACTATGAAAATATAAGATACAGATTGAATCTTTCTGTTTACTTCATTCTTTACTCACAGCAGTAAACAAATGTGTTTGCACAAACTAAACTTTGTTTTTTTTTTTATAAATCCTGATATGTGCACAAAAAAATGAGCATTGAAATGTTACATGCACATGGGTTTTTTGATTAGCTCTTCAGCAAACGCTCATTGCAGCTGTATCTGATATAAACTCCTGGAAATGACGTGAAGCCAGTCATTTATATTTATGCATTTAGCACACGCTTTTTTTCAAAGCAACTTACAAAACAGGAACAAAAGCAATTCATCAAAGAACAACAATATTTGTAATATACAATGCAGGGGTTATTAGACAACTAGACTAGGAAGAGTTCTTAAATGTAAGGTTCTAAAAATGTCATGTTTTAAAAAATCTAAGGTTCTGAAAATCAAAAATTGTAAAATCTAAGGTTCTTAAAATTGCAGGTCCTAAAAATCCAAGGTTCTAAATTATATAGGGTTCTAAATATACAAGCTTCTAAAAATTTCAGATATTAAAAAGCTAAACTTCTAGAATGTATGGTTCTAAAAAGTTTAAAGATAAAAGATCCAAGGATCTAAAATATGAAGTTCTAAAAATTGTAAGGTTTAAAAAAAATTACAATTCTAAAATCTAAGGTTCTAAAATGTAAGGTTTTAAAATCTGAGGATCTAAATATTTAAGCTTTTAAAAAAAAAACTCACTAAATATATGGTTCTAAAAATGTCATGTTTTTTTTTTTTAAAAAAAAACTCCTAAAACATCTGGTTCTAAAATTGAAGTTTGTAAAAATCTAAGCTTCTAAAATTGTCAGGTTTTAAAATCTAAGGATGTAATATGTTTTTAAAAAACTAAAGTTCTAAAAATTTCAGGTTCTAAAAATCCAAAGTTCTATATAGGGCTCTAAATATCTATGCTTCTAAAAATGTCAGATATTAAAAATCTAAACTCCTAAAATATCTGGTTCTAAAATTTAAGTTTGTAAAAATCTAAGCTTCTAAAAATTTCAGGTTTTAAAAATCTAAGGTTCTTAAAATGCAAGGTTTTAAAAAATGTAAAGTTCTAAAATCTAAGGCTTAAAATGTAAGGTTCTAAAAATGTCAGGTTTTAAAATCTAAAGATGTAAATATGTAAGCTTTTAAAAATCTAAAGTTCTAAAAATTTCAGGTTCTAAAAATCCAAGGTTCTATATAGGGCTCTAAATATCTATGCTTCTAAAACCTTCAGATAATAAAAATCTAAACTCCTAAATATATATGGTTCTAAAAATGTAAGTTTGCAAAAATCTAAGCTTCTAAATATTTCCGGTTTTAAAAAACTAAGCTTCTAAATCTAAGGTTCTAAAAATTTAAGGTTTTAAAAATGTAAAGTTCTAAAATTTAAGGTTTAACATCTAAGGTTCTAAAAATGTCAGGTTTTAAAATCCAAGGATCTAAATGTGTAAGCTTTTAAAAATCTAAAGTTCTAAAATTTAAAGGCTCATGACATAAGATACTTAAAATGTCATGTTTTAAAAAAAAATCTAAGGGTCTAAAAATCGAAAGTTCAAAAATCAAAAGCTCATAACCCAAGGTTCTAAAAATCCAAGCAACATTTCCTGTGATGTTAGGATAACGTTAATCTGTGACTCTTGAATCAAACAATCTTTGTGTGATTGTGTAGTATATTTTTAAACCTTTTCTTGCTTGTATAACTTCACTCATCTAATACAAAGAATCAGCCCTCTCACCCACTCAACAAACGCATTCTGGAGCAACAGCAACTCTAACAGCTGAAGATCTCAGCTCATGATGGATGTCAGAGCCGGGCGAGACCACAGCGATCAGAAACACGCTGGCAGACGCGTGGAGGAAGAGGAGAAACACAGACGAAGACGAAGGCAGAGCGAAAAGCAGAAAAATGGGCCGGACGTGAAGCACAATTGAAGAGCAGGAGGTTTGGGCACAGAAAAGTAAGCACACAGCGGGTGCGACACTGCGGCAGATACGCAGACAGAAGCAGACCCCCACACACACACACTCGCTCCCTTCTGACAGCTGCACTCTGGCAATTTACATCTCTCCAGCACATTTAGCAGGAGCCTGTCTGCCATCACCCGCAGCACAGGGACCTGCTGGCCTCCAGACAGCAGACAGAGCACGCTCCACCCGGGGAGCCCTGATCCACCGCTGCCCCTCCAGCCAGAGCACCGGCGCTCACGGGACAGTGATGAATAGAGTCAGAGGAGAGGAGAAGAGATGCGTGTCGCGCTGGAGACATGGGAAACATCATGAGAGGGCTATTTTATGAGCATGTCTAGCAGTAATGAGCTGCAGAAAGTCACAATAAAAGAAAGCACACTCTTAAAAATAAAGGTTCTTTAGTGGCATCAATGTGAAGAACCTTGAACATTCATGGAACAAATGCAAACTTTCAAATGCAGAAAAGGTTCTTTATAGTCGAAAAAGGTTTTAAAATGTTCTTCAGAATGGTTATTTTAGGAACTGTTCACTGAAAGGTTCTTTGGGGAACCAAATCTGTGTCCCTGGAGCAGTCATAAGTATCACAGGTATATTTGAAGCAATAGCCAACAATACATTTCATGATTCAAAATTATCAATTTTTCTTTCATGCCAAAAATAGTAAAGATCATGTTCCATGAAGATATTTTGTAAATTTCCTACTGTAAATATATCAAAACTTAATTTTTGATTAGTAATATGCATTGCTAAGAACTTCATTTGAACAACTTTAAAGATGATTTTCTCAATATTTAGATTTTTTTTGCATCCACAGATTCCTGATTTTCAAATAGTTGTATCTCGGCCAAATATTCTCCTATCCTAACAAATATTAGTGTATAAATCTCATTTTCGAAAAATTGTCCCTTTATGACTGGTTTTGTGGTCCATGGTTCTTTTATGCATCACTGCTAAAACATCAATTTGGAACCTTTATTTTTAAGAGTTTATAGCCAAATCTAAAACATGTTTCTTTTCTTTTGTTCAAAGGTTTAGGCTCAGTAACATTTATCTTTTAAGAAATTAAAACTTTTATTCATCAAGGACCCATTAAACTGTTCAAAAGTGAGAGTAGAGACATCTGTAGCATTACAAAAAAAAAATCTCTCTCAAATATATGCTGTTCTTTTGAACTTTCGATTCACCAAAGTATCATGAAAAATAAAATGTATCATGGTTTCCACAAAAACAACATTGATAATAATCAGAAATGTTTCTTGAGCAGATTTCTGAAGGATCACGTGACACTGAAGACTGCAGTAATGTTGCTCGAAATCCAGCTGCGCATCACAGCAATCAATTAGTTTAACAGATAATCACAGAAAAAAAACAGCTATTTGAAATTGTAATTATATTTGACTACTTTAACTGTATTTTTGACCAAAACATTAACTAACTCTTACCAACCCCAAACTCTTGAACAGTAGTGTATATATAAATATACAGTTAGTGTGAAATTAAATGACTAATATTGTGATACACAATTTTAGCCATACCCCCTTAAAATACACACTGATAGGAAACTGTGTAAGCCGGTCAATGAAACTGTCTGTGTGCAACACGATCCATGGCAGCGTCGCCTGAAGCTAAAATTAGCCAAATAGTGTTCAGCAGGTTCTTTTAGTGATATCTGTAAATACTAAGAACAAAAAGGATATGAATCCCTTCCAATCAAGGCAAATTAACTGTGTACAAAACCTGTGTTGGCAGTAAAGCAGGATACCTACAAAAACAGAACACAAACTAAACAAAACATCCATAACTGAAAGAGAAAGCTTGAAAAGGGACACAGAAGAACATCTGAAAGAAAGGAAGAGCTATGTGTCAAACTCAGAGACTGAGATGTGAGTTTTTTGAGCGGCACACCCACATTCACAGACACACCCAGACGAGACCACTACAGTCTTTACACACGACTCCACACACAAACATCTGAAACACACAAACACACGCACATTAAAGCTGAGTGTGTATGTGCAGCGTTTGTTCTCCAGATGTGAATGATTCCTCAAATCATGTGTGTTGTTGAGGAGAGTGCGATCAGATGCACCATTTCCAGCATCTGCAATCATCCTGCAAAACATTTAAACTACACACACACAAAAAAAAAGAAAACCTTAGCAATGGCATAAAAACTCCTGGCAACCACACACAACACTCTAGCATCATCCTAGCAATCACATAGCAACACCCTGGCAACCACTCACAACACCCTAGCATCATCCTAGCAACCGCATACAACAACCTGGCAACCACTCATAACACTCTAGCATCATCCTAGAAACCGCATAAAACAACCTGGCAATCACCTAATACTTTAGCACCACAGTAACACCCAGACAACCACTCAGAACAGTCTAGAATCATAGCAACCACATAGCAACACCCTTGCAACCACTCACAACATTGTAGCATCATAACAACCATACTGCAACACGCTGGCAACCACTCAACACTCTAGAATCACAACAACCACATATCAACACCCTGGCAACCACTCAACACTTTAGCATCATCATAGAAACCACTTAGCAACACCCTGACAACCACTCATAACACTCTAGCATCATCCTAGCAACCGCATAGCAACACCCTGGCAACCACTCAACACATTAGCATCATCCTAACAAGCACATAGTAACATCCAGGCAACCACTTCTAACAATCCAGCATCATAGCAACACCCTGGCAACCACTCACAACATTCTTGCATCATAGCAACCACATAGCAACACCCTGGCAACCACTTACAACAGTCTAGCATTATAACAACCACATAGCAACACCCTGGCAACCACTCAACACTTTAGCATCATCATAGAAACCACTTAGCAACACCCTGACAACCACTCACAACACTCTAGCATCATTCTAGCAACCGCATAGCAACACCCTGGCAACCACTCAACACATTAGCATCATCCTAGCAAGCACATAGCAACATCCAGGCAACCACTTCTAACAATCCAGCATCATAGCAACACCCTGGCAACCAATCACAACATTCTTGCATCATAGCAACCACATAGCAACACCCTGGCAACCACTTACAACAGTCTAGCATTATAACAAACCACATAGCAACACCCTGGCAACCACTCAACACTTTAGCATCATCATAGAAACCACATAGCAACACCCTGACAACCACTCACAACACTCTAGCATCATCCTAGCAACCGCATAGCAACACCCTGGCAACCACTCAACACATCAGCATCATCCTAGCAAGGAAATAGTAACATCCAGGCAACCACTTCTAACAATCCAGCATCATAGCAACACCCTGGCAACCACTTACAACAGTCTAGCATTATAACAACCACATAGCAACACCCTGGCAACCACTCAACACTTTAGCATCATCATAGAAACCACATAGCAACACCCTGACATAGGGCTTCACAATTAATCGCATGCATTTGTCATGCGTGTCTCATCAGTAAAGCTGGTTCCGTGATTAGCGGTAAATATCCGTCACCTGTTTTCAAATGCACCGGGAGTTCATACACAGAGCCGTAGTTCACTGACAAGCTATGCAATATCGTGTTCATAATCGAATGCGATTAATCTCAATTATGAACAGAATATTGCGTAGCTTGTCAGTGAACTACGGTTCTGTGTGTTAACTGCCGCTCCCGTTTGAAAACAGGTGACAGACATTTACCGCTAATCACGGAACCGGCTTTACTGATGAGACACGCATGACAAATGCATGCGATTAATCGTGCAGCCCTACCCTGACAACCACTCACAACACTCTAGCATCATCCTAGCAACCGCATAGCAACACCCTGGCAACCACTCAACACATCAGCATCATCCTAGCAAGGAAATAGTAACATCCAGGCAACCACTTCTAACAATCCAGCATCATAGCAACACCCCGGCAACCACTCACAACTCTATAGTATCATAGCAACACCGTAGCAACCACACAGCAACACTGTCAAAAGCTCATTCATCAACATTCTAGCAACAACATTTGTTCAGAAAATGTAAATGTCTAGCTATTTTTCTTTTTCTTTTTATTTCTTTGTCTTTTGGACAAAAGAATTTCATAAAGTACCTTCATCCAGTAAATATGTAATAGATTCACTTCCCCCCGTTCTAATTGATTTGCCCTTCATTAGTCTAACGAGGGGAGCAGACACACAGCTCAGACAATGGAGAGTTGAGCTCATGAATCACGCCTTCACTGGGCTCTTGGCCCCGATGTTCTTTGGCT
>NC_056613.1:277763-337763 GCF_018340385.1 Cyprinus carpio | reverse complement strand
AAAAAATGAAGTAAAAATTAAAACGTGCACGCACAAATCAACTAACAACATGCATTAAAAAGTAAATACGGTGAATTTTCATTTAATACCGACTTCATGTTTTCATTGACATAATTTTCAATGAATGAGGGTGCTAAATAATCATCTAAAGAAGTATTTTCTCAGTGCGGCCGCTTCTATGAGACGTCACACTGGACACAAGAGAAGCAAACCGTGCAAGATAGACTGATACAAGAAACTGATAATGTAAATCTCTCTCATGCATTTGTGGCAGTTTCCATCGCAATACACAACCCTTATCGACTGCATCTGTGACAAGCATCTGGTCACCACAGACAGGACGTTCACACACACACTAGACACGAACGCATCCTCTGCGCAGACAGAAACAGTCAAAGAGAGTTTGATTAATCTAGAGAAGTCATTTAAAGGAGCATCCTGGGTCAATGGGAAACGAGGCTCGTGACCCATTTTTCTAAACTAATATGACATATTTCAGAGTGAAACAGGACATTCAGTGAGAAAAAGAAATGATTTTATTTATGTATTTATGTTTCTAGTTTCAGTTTTAGTTAACTGTAATAACCCTGCAATGAACGTCTAAAGCATTATAAGTAATTTATATAATTAATTTTTATATGTATTTTATTAATATTGTATTAATTTATTATTATAATTATATTCATGCATTATTATTGTTTATTTTGACATTAAGTAATATATTATTAAAATGCAATACAGTTGTCTAAATTAAAATTAATTAATGCACTGTGATTATATTATATTATATTCATAAGAACAAAAAAATTAATAAATGCTTTAAAAAATATATTGCTCATTGTTAGTCAACTATAATAACACTGCAATTTAAATAATTTCAAATAACTTAGATTTTATATTCATTTTACCAATATATTATTTTTAATAAAAGTATTAATCATTAACTTATTTATTATTATTACGATTACAATTTTGACATTTAGCAACACATTATTAAAATGCAATAAAGTTGCATGAATGCACTGTAACATTAACAAAAAATAATAAATGCTCTTTAATATATTGCTCATTGTTAGTTCATGTTAGCCAATGCACTAACTAAGCTTAAACCAATTTTGTTTTTTGAATAACATCACTTATGTATTATTCTCAGTAACAGGCATTCAAAGAGTACAGTAAATAGGGTGAATTTATGATCATGTGGACTTTAACTGATTGTGTAGGAGTTCAGAAACAAACTCAAAATGTCCCAAGACTTTCAGGGAAACTCCAGATTCAGGCGATCAAACGAAACTTTGATTCTTCATGAACTCTGTCAGCACTCTTGATGCTTTAGTGACTTGTTTACTGGAGCCTCTGTGATCTGAAGGGAAGCCTTGAGCTGCTCTGTTCTCTCATGTAACTCACTATCAGAGCCCATCGATACGTGCTAAAGAGCCAACGCACCTCGCTTGTGGAGCCATCCCTCCTTCACGATCACCACGTCCGTCGTCATGCTCTCCGGCGGCAGGCCGTCAGTCTATCCAGATCCGCCGAGTGCTTCGATCCGGCCAGCGTAAAGCCTCTTCACACGGGTCACCTGCGGCACAACGACCAGCAAACTCGTTTAAAACCAATTAAACCAGTGCTGTTCATCACATCTAAACACTTAAAGGGACAGTTCACCCAAAAAAATACAATTCTGTCAGCATTTACTCACCCTCTGGTTGATCCAAACCTGTATGAGACTCCAGTCCCCATTGACTTCCACTGTATTTTGTTTCTATACTGTGGAAGTCAATGGGTACCGTCAACTGTTTGTGTTCAATAGAAAAATAGTAATAGTCCTAGTGATGGCAGAATTATTTCACCCCCCAAGTTGTTACATGATGGTACCCATTGACTTCTATAGTATGGTGGAAAAAAAAACTACAGAAGTCAATGGGTACCGTCAACTGTGTGGTTACCTACATTCTTTGAAAAATCTTCATTTTATGTTCAATAGAAGAAATAGTAAAAGATGGAAGAATTATTTCACCCTTGATGGTCCCCATTGACTTCCATAGTATGGGGAAAAAAACTATAGAAGTCAATGGGTACCGTCAACTGTTTGGTTGCCAACATTCTTTGAAAAATCTTCATTTTATGTTCAATAGAAGAAATAGAGAATTATTTCACCCTCAAGTTGTTACATGATGGTACCCATTGACTTCCACTGTATTTTGTTTCCATACTATGGAAGTCAATGGGTACCGTCAACTGTTTGGTTGCCAACATTCTGCAAAATGTCTTTTTTATGTTTAACAGAAAAAAAAAAGCTGTCAGCATTTACTGAGCCTCAAGCTGTTCCAAACCTGTATGAGTTTCTGGTCCCCATTGGCTTCCACTGTATTTTGTTACCATACTATGAGTCAATGGGTACCAGCGACTGTTTGGTTACCAATATTCTTCAATATATCTTCTTTTATCTTCAACAGATGAAAGAAACTCATACAGGTTTGGAACTCCTTGACAACCTTTTATTTTTTGGTGAACTGTCACTTTAAATACATCAGGGAACTAACAAAAACAGAAACACTTTCTAGACAAACAAAATGCAAATAAACTCAAAGCAAATGCCTGGAGACATTTAAGCCTTGAAAATAACTCTACATGATTATGTTTATAAAGCTCCACCTGTGCTGTGTGATGAATGCATGAATCAATATTTTAAACAATAATTTTAAAGTACACTGCATACATTGAAAAATCTATTTAAAATAAACCTTTTAGGTTTTAACAGACTATGAAATGTGCAGAAACTCCCAATGAATGAAAAAGACATAAAAAAAGCTGAAACAAAATACTACTTTTATTCATGAAGGATACATTAAATTGATCAAAAGTGACTGTAAAGATATGTATAATGTTAGAAAAGATTTCTGTTTCAAATAAATGCTGTTCTTTTGAACTTTCTATTCATTTGTGAATCCTGAAAAATAAAACGTTCAGTCACAGTTTCCACACAAATATTGTGCAGCACAACTGTTTTCAACATTGATAATAATCAGAAATGTTTCTTGAGCAGCAAATCATCATATTAGAATGATTTCTGAAGATCATGTGACACTGAAGACTGGAGTAATGATGCTGAAAATACAGCTGCGCATCACAGAAATAAATTACAGTTTAACAGAGATTCACATAGAAAACAGCTATTTCAAATTGTAATAATATTTCACAATTTTTGCTGTATTTTGATCAAATAAATGCATCCTTGATGAGCAGAAAAGACTTGTTTCTAAAACATTATCATTAAGTGCGAAGTCATTAAGTAAATTAACCCTTTTCTGTGGTAAAATCACTGTGATATGACCAACACAACTTTCAGTGCCTTATTGCTTTTATAAAACTTCAGCAACAACTTCATAAAAGGTTCTAATTCAAAATAAACATCTAAATGTATTAACAACAGACTGCACTGCGCTGAAGTTGAACTGTCCTCTTGAAAACCTCACCGAAACACTTTCGATACGCTCTGAGTCAATCAGCGATCAAATTATTACAATTCACTCTCCACAACAACAACTGCTGCACGTCTGCAGCGCTCGACCGACAGACTTCAGCGCAGAGATAATGTGACACAGTATCAAGCTCAGTGCAGAAGCCACCACTTCCTGTGCTAAAGGAAGACGACTTAAAAAAGTTGGCACCATCGTAAATAAACACAAACGCGTTGACCAGCGACTGTCTGCTTTACAGGAACTCAGTTATTTACAATAAGCAAAGTTCAGACAGGAGATGAAGGACCAAAAGTCACCCATAAATGACACTCCTCGTATTCACTCTGATCTAAATCTAGTGTGCCGCCTACACAGACAGCTTCCATCTGTACAGCATCACCATAAAAATTTAGAATGAAAAACAAACAAACAAACAAACAAACAAAAACAGGTAGGATCTAGTTAAAAAAAAATAGGAAGAAATTTGCACTCAATAACTGAAATGTTCACAAATCATTGCGTAGAAGTCGAAAGACTCAAATAGTATTTTCTTATAAATCATAATTCAAGAATCTTTATTTCCAACTTTGAAAAGTCTATTTTTACAGTGTACACTAGCAAAAATGAGTGCAGGCTTTACTTTGAAGCAATTTTGACTAAATTTATTACATTTCATAAATAATTACAAAGAAAATGCAAGTAACACATTGAATTAAACATGAAATTTTGAAGTAGAAAACCTGAAATACTATTCCAGTAATTTTTTATGTATAACTTTTTATTTATATATTTTTTTACTTCAAAAGAAGCATTTTGCTGTCTACAAAATAAATATTTTGCATAAATAATACATAAAATAATATATATACAAATATATAACAAATATTTGGTACACACAATTACTGAGTAAAATACTTTTGCAGTTTAATCTGTTATATAATTTTAGAATTTAATCATAGTGTTTGGTTAATGTATTTACTGGATATTACATTAAAAAAAATAGGGAAAAGATAAATATAAAAGACTGAATTAGTTGGGTTTTATTTTTTATTTTTATTTTTTTTTGGGGGGGGGGGTACTCCAATAATCTTTTGAATTATTTACAACTTCTAAAAATATATTTTTTAAACTAAACAGCAAATATATAAAGTCTAAACAGTGTATCGATATATAGCACATCCAATTATTGGGAAAAAAAATGTGTATAAAGTACATCAAAAATGTATAATGAATGAAAGTTAAAGTTTAAAACTAAGTTTTTATTTATATATTATTATATATATAATGAAAACTTACTTTTTGTATTTAAATATATATATATATATATATATATATATATATATATATATATATATATATATATATACATACACATATATACACATATAAATTTATTTAATTCACAAAAAAAGGGACAGTGTAAATTAATCAATATTCATGAATGTAAAGGTAACAAAATTAGTTACCTTTAGTTACCAAAATTAATATAACATCTAATATTATCCAAAGCATCCTAAGATGCACCTCATAAAATTGGTTGATTTATAAGAGAGTTGTCACATATTTTGATCACTACAACATTCACATATTTAATATAATCAGTTACATAATTTTCAAATTTTTTAATTATAATCTTAGTTCATGTGTACAACTGCAAAACAGCCAAATAAAAATAAGAGATTCATGAAAAAAAAAAAAAAAAAAATGAAGACGGAAGCGAGTATGTTTTTACCCTGAGCAGCAAACCCAGACCTGCTTTTCAACATGAGCTGAGTGTTTTTACTGCAGCAGTCCACACACACACACACACACACACAGCGAGTGGATGGCACGCAGCCAGAGCTGGCCATCTGAATGAACCCAATACCCTGCTCGGGGTCACATGTTCTGCGGAGCCTGAGGCCCTTCGCTCGCCGTCCCACCCTGACTAAAGTCATTCAAGATTCTGTTAGCGTCTGTAAACTCAGACTCCATTCAATGCAAATGAGAGACATGCAGTCGATGAGGATATGAGTGGATAAAACGGCATTTACAGACTCATATAAAACACTTCTGCACAGACTCGTGCTTCTGTTTTTCAAGCCCACGTTTAACATTCTGCTTTTCTTTACAGCGTAAAGTTCCCAGGAGCGAGCAGAAGTGCGATCTCTCCAATCAGACTGAAACAAGCAGGCAAGGCCAGTCATATCACATGATGTGCTTCTGCGTCATACTGATTCAAGCGGCTCCATCTCATCGCACAATACGCTTGACTGTGTCCGAGCGAGTTTCTGCATTCTTGACATTCTGCATGTTACTGGTGGCACATTTGCGTCAGCGGGACCTGAAGGAACTCGAAGATGTCTCGCAGAAGAATGTCAAACATTCCCTTAGCATCTTCCAGCATCTTCATCCCTCATCCGCCCACGGGTCACATGACGAGGAGACTCCTCACTAACGGCTCAGCACTAGTGTTCGCATGAGAAGATGTCTAGGCCTCAGTTTGACGTGACTGTTAGAAATGTACAGAAATTATACAGTACCAGTCAAAAGTTTGGACACACTTGACTGATTATAAAAACCTTTTGATCTATCTATCTATCTATCTATCTATCTATCTATCTATCATACATCAAAAATTTAGATTTTAAAATGTTAGATTTAAAATATCCATATGCCTATTTAATCTTTTTCCTTTTTATCTCAAATAATTTTTTGATGTACTATTTTAAGATAAGTTTACATAAAAATAAAAACGTATTTATGTGCTATTTAAATATTTTATAGAGAGAGAGATAAACTATCTATAATAAATCTATTTAATATAGCTTTCTATTTGTTTTATCTGTAAATAGTACAGCAAAAATGAATAACTTTTATTTTTAAGTCATTGTAAGTACTATTTAAATATTATATCATTATTAAATTATATATATATATATATATATATATATATATATATATATATATATATATATATATATATATAAAATACTTATTTTATGTATTATTATGTACTATTTTATATATGTACTTCCATAATGTAGATTTTTTTATTATTTTATGTAGTATTTGAAACAGAATGATGAAATTTATGAAGGTGTGTCACATGTTTGAATCACATAATCAGTCCCATATTTCCATTTGTGTGATTTCATAGATTAAATGACTTCACTATTACACTAAAATGTGGAAATCATGCAGAACGAGTAGGTGTGTGGAAGCTTTGGTACTGTACACCCAACCCAAGGTCCTGATTTAATGCTCCACACAACCTATAATCAAAACCAATCAAGAATCAAAGACTAAACAAGCCTGAAGTAAACAAGAGCCATCATGATTAGATGAAGTCACAGCACAGAACCACAAATCAGCTAAAGCAGCGCTTGTGTGAGTGTTTACAGTCAGAGATCCTCTCATTATACTGTCAGCATCTTCAGATCCAGTCATGTGACATACGACCCTCTCTACAGACTTTTACACTGGAATTCACTTATACATGTTCACATCCAATTCATCCATGTCCATATTACTCCAGCGCTCTTCACAGAATACCACGACACGTGTCAAAACAATATGGTAGTACTGTGGTAATTAGTGTTAGTCAGCTCTTCGACGTAAACACAAGCGCCTCAGATTACAGTATGATCAAATATTAACAGGAAGACAGAGAAACGGACACACCGTGTCTCAGTCCGTTAGGCACATGTCGTTTGTAAACACAGCAGGACTGTCACGTACAGAGACATCGGAATGTATATAAACAACGACGAGAGAAACATTGTAACATTCGAATATTGCTACATTTAAACATTGTGGCGTTGGGCCTGCGCGTGCGCGCGCTTTAAGTGACACAAAGTAACAACTGACAGATGAACAAAGAGACGAATAAAGACACTCCTGCGCTTCCTAAACTAGACATCACCGCTTTAACCAGCAGCTAAACCAGTACATTCATTCACCCCGTGTGGGGCGGTTTCATTTGACAGTTCGAGTCTTTTATTTTAGGCCTCTGAGAGAGAAATAACCGCATCCTATTGAGCGCAGCGGAGCTTCTATAACTGACATCAAACTGAATGGAGAGACACTTTACCGAGATGGGTTTCACTGAGGGTTCCGGCGCATTGCTGTGGAGGAGCTCGCTGCTTCGGGTGCTACTTTAATCCCGCAGAAAACAGGTAAAAGTGTTTTGATGAGCACGAGCGTGTCCTCGCCTCTCCTCCACTGCACTCTCCACAGCGAGAGACTCAGCCCGCGGAGAGAGTCCGGCGAGAGCGGCGCGCAGGGTCCTAGAGCCCGCCGCACACTCACACTGACAATACACTGATACTACACTACAGTACAGTACACCACAGTATAATAGAGTACAGTACAGTACACTACACTACACTTCCCACAGCCAGAGACTCAGCCCGCGGAGAGAGTCTGGCGAGAGCGGCGCGCAGGGTCCTAGAGCCCGCCGCACACTCACACTGACAATACACTGATACTACACTACAGTACAGTTCACCACGGTTTACTGCAGTACAGTACAGTATACGACACTACACTCCCCACAGCCAGAGACTCAGCCCGCGGAGAGAGTCCGGCGAGAGCGGGTCCTAGAGCCCGCCGCACACTCACACTAACAATATACTACATTACAGTACCGTACACCACAGTATACTACAGTACAGTACAGTATACTACACTATACTCCCCACAGCGAGAGACTCCAGCCTGCGGAGAAAGTCCGTCGAGAGTGGTTGCCGGGTCACAGAGCCCGCTACACACTCACACTGACAATATACTACACTACAGTACCGTACACCACAGTATACTACAGTACAGTACAGTATGCTACATTACACTCCCCACAGCGAGAGACTCCAGCCTGCGGAGAAAGTCCGTCGAGAGTGGTTGCCGGGTCACAGAGCCCGCTACACACTCACACTGACAATATACTACACTACAATACCGTACACCACAGTATACTACAGTACAGTACAGTATACTACATTACACTCCCCACAGTGAGAGACTCAGCCCTAGGAGAGAGTCCGGCGAGAGCGGGTCCTAGAGCCCACCGCACACTCACACTAACAATATACTACATTACAGTACCGTACACCACAGTATACTACAGTACAGTACAGTATACTACACTACACTCCCCACAGCGAGAGACTCCAGCCTGCGGAGAGAGTCCGGCGAGAGCGGCACGCTGGGTCCTAGAGCCCGCCGCACACTCACACTGACAATATACTACACTACAATACCGTACACCACAGTGTACTACAGTACAGTACAGTGTACTACACTACACCCCCCACGGCGAGAGAGTCCAGCCTGTGGAGAGAGTCTGGCGAGAGCGGCACGCTGGGTCCTAGAACCCGCCACACACTTACAATGACAATATATTACACTACACTACAGTACACTACACCACACTACAGTATACTACACCATGCTACACAACAGTAAAGTATACTACAATATGCTACACTACAGTATACTACACTGCACTATATTACACTACAGTATACTACACTAGACTTCCCACAGCAAGAGACTCCAGGCTGCAAAGAGTCCAACGAAAGCGGAGTGCAGGGTCCTAGAGCCTGCCACTTACTCACACTGACAATACACTACACTACACTAAACTAAGCTACAGAATACTACACCAAACCACACTACACTACAGTATACTGCATTACACTACACTACATTACACTGCACTACACTACAGTATTCTACACCACACTACACTATAAAATACTACACTACACTACAGTATACTACACCACACTACACTACAGTATACTACAGTACAGTACACCCCAGTATTCTACACTACACTACAGTATACTACACCGCACAGCACTACACTACAGTATACTACAATAAACTACACTACAGTAGACTACACTACACTACACTACAGTATACTGCAATGCACTACAAAACATTATACTACACTACACTACAGTATACCGCACCCCACTGCACTACAGTATACTACAATAAACTACACTACAGTAGACTACACTACACTACAGTATACTGCAATACACTACACTACATTATACTACACTACACTACAGTATACTGCAGTGCACTACACTACATTATACTACACTACACTACAGTATACCGCACCCCACTGCACTACAGTATACTACAATACCCTACACTACTCTACACTATACTACAATACATTACACTACACCACAGTGAGAACCTCCAGCCTGCAGATAGAATCCAGCAAGAGAGCCCACCCGCACACTCACACTGACAATACACTACACTACAGTATACTACATCACACTACACTACAGTATACTACACTAACTACACTACACTACTGTACACTACACTACACTATGCTACACCAAACTACACTACACTACAGTATACTACACTACAGACAGGGCTAGAGTTTATACATATGAACAATATAAAATAATTTCATCATTTAATAATTTGCTCACTTAATATTTGATTGCTGTATATGTATAATATAAAAGACATTTATAAAGACACAATAAAGAAAAAATACTATTTGTGTATGTGTATTAACAAAAAAGGCTGTGAAATTATAATGATCTTTCATTTCATTCAAATAAATCGCAAAAGTCTATCCTTTCAACAACCTTTCAATTTTTGTTTATTTTAAATATTAATTAATAAGGTATTTTATTAATTAATTTTAATATTTTATTCCTTTTTTTACATGTATATTTAATTTTATATAAAACTGTTAATGTTTGATCAAGAAAATATGTGATTTGATTTTCTAAACAGTTAACAAACTATAATTTTTTTATTGAATTTTTCATTTTTAATATATTTTAAATATTAACTAATAATATATTTATTATGTATTTTTAAAATATTTTTATTTATTTATTTTATTTTAATATAGAAATTGTTACTTTATGACAAAGATTGTTCCTATATGACAAAGATAATACGTTCAAATAAGAGTATAAAAACTATAATGTTTTTCTATGTTTAATCTTTATTAATTAATATATTATCAAATTTAATAATTTTAAATATTAATAATAATATATTTTATCATTTTATATTTTTTTACATTTTTATTTCTTTTGATTATATGTATATCTAAGTATATTTACAGCATGTTTCTGGAACTTAACAGTATGAATTGTTCACAAGAGATATGAACATTGAGCTAACAGCTTATTTTGCTCCACAGAGGATAGAAAGTGATGACAGAATTGTCATTTTTAGGTGATCAGCTCCTGTGGGGATCTCTTGCATCCCAGCTGATGATGGTAAATCTTCAATGGAAATCCAGAACCCGCAATCCTCTTTTTTTTTTAATTGCATGAACGGCACGAACGGGACCCCCAGAGGACAGCAGAGGAATGTGATGCTTTTGTCTGTCCGGGCGAAGAGAGGCTTGGGCTGGAATGCCATTGATGAGAACGGACAGAAAAAAATTAGCCTCCAGGAAGTTTTCTCTCGCTCTGGCTCTCTGTGGGAACCTCTCGCTGTCATTCCCGGTCCCATGAGCACAACCACTGCATTGTGTAAGCCGTAAACACACCATCCACAAACTACAGCCAACCTCCCTCTCCGGACGAGTGAATGAAACGCATTCCTGCTTCCATCCGAGCCTGAGAAAAATCATTGTGTCTGTGCTGATGTCAGTCAAACAACCAATTATAGTCCTCTTTGTTTACTGTTGATTCAACCTGTGAAACACTAACAAAATGATTGAAAAATTGTCTAATTAGTGATTTAGCTACACTCTTAAAAGAAAAGATAAAAAAAATTATCTGAAAATGCATCAGTGTCTCAGCAATGGATGCTCTGCAGTGAATGGGTGCCGTCAGAATGAGAGTCTAAACAGCTCATAAAAACATCACAATAATCCACACCACTCCAGTCCATCAGACAAAAGCTGAAACAAGACATTTTTAACTAAAATACAAGCCCATAATTCATAATAACACTTCCTCCAGTGCATATCCTGTTGTCTCTCACATCAAAATCCAGCCACATATTTGTTTAGAGCTGTTTTGGCTTGTAAACTGTACTGTATCTGTGCAGATTTCTCTCCTGATTCAGATGAGACCCATTTTTTCACATATTTGAACAGTTTGAACATCTTAAAAATGGATTTGTTTCTTACAAACACGCAGCTTTTGTCTTAAAATGTTAACTGATGGACTGGAGTGGATTACTGTAATGTTTTTATCAGCTGTTTGGAATCTCATTATGACGGCACCCATTCACTGCAGAGCATCCATTGCTGAGACACTGATGCAATGCTACATTTCTCCAAATATGTTCACATGAAGAGCCATTTTTGGTTTTCCAAATAAACAGTTCTTAAACGTATTTCTTGGTGTGAAGAACCTTAAAGAACCTTCTGTGGAATAAAAAAACAGAGAGTGCATCAATGCCAATAAAAAAAAAAAAAAAAAAACTTTATTTTAACTATTCGAATTGTGAAAGAGCTCCAGAGTGAAAGAGCAGACCAGATGAACTAGTACAAGAGGAATCCAAACCTCAGAGTATTGTAAGAACAGCCTGCTTAACCAGTCCTTTAGAGAAGCTTCAAATGGCCCTTTCAAAGCGTTCGACAGCTGGAGTTTGGACAAAAGGTGACCTGAACAGTTGCAGAGGCCATGGGATGAGCAGCTGCAGCTCCTGCTCACGTCTGCGCTGCGTCTACAGGATCAACAACAGTTTGAGTGTCCGTATGGAAGAGCCATCCCAAAATAGCCCTGTGACTATGTTCTTCTGCTGCTTCTGCTCATAAACTGTGTCAACTCCAGTCATGTTGTGTGAAAACCACTGCATGCTGCTTTGTTTCAGTCACATACATTCATTTAGCAGATGTTATTAACTGAATTCATTGAATTCTTAAATTAAAACCTGATGCTCATGTTCTCCAGCTTGATTTGAGACAATCCAAAGAGCAACTTGAGCTTTTGTATAAGAAAGAAAATCTAATTGTCTATACAAAAGAGGCACATGAATAGGAATTTGAAAGAATATAAAAAAAGTTTTGAAAATTAAAAAAAAAAATTAAAATGATTTTAAACTATTTTTAAAATTAGTTTTATTTAAATGTATTTTAAATTATTTTATTTTTCAGAATCCTAAATTGTTCAGTTTATGTTAGTCCAAGTGTAATTAGTGTAATTGTCCAAGTTAAAATATTTTTTATTGATTTTGTTGTACAAACAGAGTAACTTTTCAGGTGAAAATAGTAAGACTGTAGTGCGAGTCAGTGCCAAGACATTCCAGCTCAGAGCAGGATTAGCTTCGATTAGATCCCAGCAAATGCTCTCCTAGCACACAACACATCAGCGCTCTCAACAAAGACCACAGGAGGAGGGGCAGCTTCTCAAAAGACCTCTAATTATACACTTAAACGCATTGAAAGAGTGGAATGCATTTAGGCTGGATGGGTTTGAGAGGATCAATGCAATTTGCAATCTTAAAAAATAACTTTAGCATCTAGAGCCCTCTCCAATAACACTTCATTTTCTAGAGAAAGAGAACAATCTCATATTGGCACTCTTTAGTTTAAGTTCCTCTTCACCTCGCTTTGTGTTTGCAAATTTTTCTTAGTTTAAGCTTTTCTTCTAACCAGAAATGCACCAGGTAGGTGTCATATTTAAAACAGTTTATTAAGTTAATTAAAAAATAAATAAATCATGACCAATTGATTTAATTTAAATTCACAACCCCGAGATTTAAAATGCATTTGTCATTTTGAAATTAACCCATTAAAATCAGTTAATATAAAATTTAAATATTGCATATTAAGATATTCAGATATTGTAACTTGTGAATAAAACCCAAAACATAAAAAGTAAACAAAAAAATACTACATAATAGATTTTTTAAACGCACAACCTCAAGATATAAAATGCATCATTTTGAAATTAATTCATTATATAAAAATAAGGCCGATATTGCAACTTGTAAATAAACACCAAAACATGAAATCAATAAAAAATGACAAAATAAACGTTTTTTTAACACACAGCCTCAACATGCAAAAAATGCATTTCTGAAATTAACCCATTTTTTTTTTAATTAAAGCAGATATTGTAACTTGTGAATAAACCCCAAAACATAAAAGATCTATAAAAAAATGAAACAAAGGCAAAATAATAGATTTATTTTTACATTTACATTTACATGTATGTATTAATATATATATTTACATTCATTTTACATTTATAACTCTTTATTTATTTAATTTAATTTAAGAGAAATGTCTTTTGTGAAATGCAGAGTAACACAGCTGTAGTTCAAGTGAACTCTGCTACTTACTGCCCCAGTGTGAGTTTGTCCTGAAGTACAGTACACTGGTGTTATCGCGAGACTGGACCATTAACAACCTGCTTGACACACACACACACACACACTCAGCGCGGAGCTTCACCGCACCGGACTCGAATCGCGCTGAGGAGCGGAAACACGGGCTCAACATCTGGACACACACCATGAGAGCACGCGGCTCCATCTGAGGAAACAGCGGTGAGTGCGCGCTTTGATCCGGACTCCAGTGTGACACAATGTTTCCGCGGCGCGTTTGATCCCCGACTCTGTCCGCGTTCCGCCGCCGCTCTTCACGACACCGGAGTTTATAACGCGACCTGAGCCGCATCAGCTCACGGGATGTTTGGGCGTGATATCAGGCATTAAAGGAGGAGAAAAGCGCTTAAAAGTTCCGCGTAATGCACCGCTGTCTTGTTCTCGCGAGTTTGGTTTAAAACAAAAGTACCCTGTCATGAGCTCGATCGCGCTTCTAAAACTTTAATATCAGCGAGACGCGTCCGTCTGTCTGTATAAAAATCGTATTAGAATTATAACGCGTTAAAAATTTAAAAACTCAGAGAAGTTTGAGGTTTCTTTAGAGGAACATATGGCATAAAGACACAGCTGGAGATTTGAGGCTGATGTCAGAGCAGCTGACTCTACCAGAACACACGCACACACACACACACGCGCGCGCACGCTCTTTCTCTCCGCTCACATGGACGAGAGGTTGCATTCAGTCGTCTGCTGCTCTGGATCTGTTCTCTTCATTGAGTTTATATGATGTTTGAGTTGGAGATGTGAGATGTTGTTTGCGCATGACTGGATTGAAGCTCTTTCACTGCTGCTGTTCGATGGGAAGCGCAAAGTGAAGATCAACTTGTGTGAGCTCTGAGAGAAGAGGGTATGTTGAGATTTGCGATCATTATTTGTTATACATTCCAAGCTTAAATGTTTAAACAAGTTGACTTTTATTCACTGTCTTGAATTCATTTAAATATTTGACATTTGCAAAATCAGGGAACCGCTTCTTGTTTTTAATGATATGCTTTTGTTCGTCTTTGGTGGCCTGTATGCTGAGTTAGATTCTTTTGTAGCTAGGAATTATAATTCTGAGACAGCTGTTTGTTGTGCAATAAAAAGCATCTTTGAAACTCAATTAAAATGTCAGTTTTTGACAGACATACTGAAGCTGCGCGGTGCAAACATCTTGGAAGGAACTGGTTTTTAATGTAGGATATCTTCGGTGGCCTGTATGGTGAATTAGAAGTGTAATAAAAGTCTGTTTTTGTAGCTTATAATTCTGAGATTGTTGTGCATCTTTGAAACGCAAAATCAAATGTAAATTTTTGACAATCGTTATAATGTAACTGCCTTACAAACATCTTGGAAGCACAACTAGTTTTTACTGTAGTAGGTTGTTTCTAGTTGTTGGTCTTCAGTGGTGTCTATGTTGAATTAGAAGTGAAATTATTATTTTGTAGACTGAAACTATAATTCTGAGTTTCTTTGAAACAGAATTGCATGTCAGTTTTTGACATTTATCGAGGATGCACATTGCAAACATCTCGGGAGAGCAACTAGTTTTTAATATATTACGATAATGTATGTGTACTGTATGTTAAATAAGTAGTGAAATAAACATTCTTTTGTAGCTTGAAACCTGAGACAGCTGCATTAAAAAGCATCTTTGAAACAATTAAAATGTCAGTTTTTGACAGACATGCTGCAGCTGCATTGCAAACATCTTGGAAGCACAAAAGATATTACTTTTGTTTGTCTTTGGCTGCCTTTAAGTTGAGTTAGAAGTGAAATACAAGATTCCTTTATAGCTTCAAACTACAATACTGAGTTCTGAGTGTTTGGAACTCAGCCAAATGTCAGTTTTTTGACTTTCTCAGTGGCCTTCAGTGTGTTTTCATGCTGAATCAGAAAGATTTTCTGTTTCTATTTTTCATTTTGTTGTGCATTGTTTATTTTATACGATGCAGATTGTTTCATGGGAAAATAACATGCAAAAACTTCTTCTGCATGCATACGAGAAGCGCTAGAAGAAAAAAAGCATGCTGCTCGGAAACCCACGGGTCGTGTTTGTAATGCAGCACACAGCTACTTTTGTTTGTCTCCGGCGGCCTGTAGATGCACCGTTGTGAATGGCTACCCGCCGTTTATTTAACATCCAGTTTTTCCTGTTTTCTGGCAGATCACACCATAAGAATGGAGTTCCCAGACCACAGCCGGCAGTTACTGCAGTGTCTGAGTCAGCAGAGACACCAGGGCTTCCTCTGCGACTGCACTGTGCTGGTGGGAGAGACGCGGTTCAAAGCGCACCGAGCCGTCCTGGCCTCATGCAGCATGTACTTCCACCTCTTCTACCGTGACCAGCTGGACAAAAGAGACGTGGTGCATCTGAACAGCGACATTGTGACAGCGCCGGCGTTCGGGCTGCTGCTGGAGTTCATGTACGAGGGAAAGCTGGAGTTCGGCGCTCTTCCGGCGGAAGACGTCTTGGCAGCGGCCAGCTACCTGCACATGTATGACATCGTGAAAGTGTGCAAAGGAAAGCTGAAAGATAAGGAGGTGTGTGAGGTGGAGTGCAGCGAGAAGGCAAACGGTCACTCCGACAGGTAATATAGTATGATACTGCATGCATATAAGCTACCCAGGCACTTCCATGATATACTTAAAGTGCTCTAGTACTTCTTAAGGGGAGACACTGTATTTTCATGCACCTGTTTGTTTTTTTCAGACTAGTGGAACAAAAACATCCAAAAGACACCGTTAAGTGTTTCTTTTACAGCACTTCATCTATTTGTGTCAATAGATTTCAATTGCAATACATATTTTTAAAGACCGTTTACTCAAAATGAGTTTTTTCTCGTATACTGAGCCATAAATCTCCACTTCAGTAGCACTTACACACACCGAACTTTACATTTTCATTCCTGTCTGTAAAGGTTTTTACAGAGGGATTCGTATTTAATTTACTTGATTATATACAACATCTTATGCATCTTATTATATACAAATCAGTGCATATTTCATTAAATAATGCATCATTTGCATATTTAAACCTAACATTTGTGCAATTATCAATGTAATCATTCAACTGATAATATTAGTTAATTTTTTTTATCATACTTACCTGCAGTGTCTCGTCTTAAGATAAACATAAGATCATCTAAGTGTACTCAACTGTGCTATTTTGGGACACTATGAATATGAACTTAAATGCACTTTTAACATAATATCTCTGTATTTAAAAAATGCATTTAGTTACCGATTGTGGTACGCTTGAAGCATCTTTCATACACTCAAGTGTACTCCTCATACAATTTTTATAATACAAAGTGAGTATGTTAAAAGTGCATTTTAGTTTATATTCCTGGTGTCCCAAAACAGCACAGTTGAGTACACTTAGATGATCTTAAGTTTATCTTAAGAAGTACTAAAGAATCATTTTTAGCACTGTATATTATGTACAAAATTAATGCTCAAAAATAGAGCACTTTCAGTATATTATGGAAGTGCACTTTTTTCACCTGGGTACTGTATGTTAAATTGGTGGTGAAATAAACTATTCTTTTGTAGCTTGAATCTTTAAATCTGAAGCTGATGATACACGTGGCAACTTTTTGAGCAATGTTGCCATAAATTATCCTGATAGAAATTTGTTACCCATTCTTAATGGGAAAGTGCCCAAGCAAAATTGCTCAAAAAGCTGCCCCATGTATCATCAGCATCAGACAGCTGTTTGTTGTGTATTAAAAAACATCTTTGAAACACAATTAAAATGTCAGTTTTTGACAGCTGTGCATCAGAAACATCTTTGAAGCGCAGCTCGTTTTTAATGTAGTAGGATATTACTTTTGTTTGTTTTCAGTGACCTTTACGTTGAATAAGAAGTTCAATAAAATTAGTTTGAAACAACAGTTGTGTCACTGCAGCACAGAAGCAGTCATAAGTAGCACAGGTATATTTGCAATAGCCAGCAATACATAGTATGGGTTAAAAATATTGATTTCTATTTTATGCCAAAAATCATTAGGATATTAAGTAAAGATCATGTTCTATGAAGATATTTTGTAAGTTTCCTACTGTAAATATATCAAAACTTAATTTTTGATTAGTAATATGCATTGCTAAGAACTTCATTTGAACAACTTTAAAGGTGATTTTCTCAATATTTAGATTTTTTTTGCACCCTCAGATTCCAGATTTTCAAAAAGTTTGTATCTCAGACAAATATTGTCCTCCTAACAAACCATACATCAATGGAGAGATTATTTATTCAGCTTCAGATGATGCATAAACCTCAGTTTCACAAAATTGACCCTCATGACATTTGAGTTCTGCCCGCTTGAAACTCACGACCAAATGTCCATTTTTGACTCTGCCTTAAAAGAACCTCAAAGTGTCTGTACTTTATCAGTGATTTTCTTTAGAAAACTTTTACTTCACAACATTCCAGAGCATAATATTGTACCTTTTACTACACCGGCACGTTTCATATTAAATACCATTTAATACTTAATCACACTAGAAATCTAGTACTTTCTTATTTTTACTCAAATATAATTCAAATGTTCTACATTTTTAATGTTCTAAGTACTCAAAGTAAAAACTTTTATTTATGAAATATAGTGCAGTAAAAAGTATGACATTATGCTTTGGAATGTAGTAAAAGTAAAACACAAAATGTACTTGAGTACAGTAAAAATACTTCTCTACTGTCCACCTCTGCATGATGTTGTGTCAGAAGGATTTTCTGTGAGATAAAGCCTCTTTTTTTCTTTCTGTCGTGCAAGGTCCCCGGACCTTGTAGGTGTCAATTATGTGTCAGCGGAGGCCGAGGCCTGTGTCCGAACAGCTGGAAAAACAAAAGCTGATGTCAGTAGTTCAGCCGTCCCTGTGTCCCAGAGGTCCCGGGCGTCAGATGACACGGACCGCGCGCTGGATTTGTCTTTCAAGCCTCTGTCGAGTCGAGACGCCTTCCACCCCTCCTACGTCTCGGGACAGCTGGCCCTCGACAGCCAGCAGCAGGGCACCGAGCCACTTGTTAAAGACGAACATGACTTGCTGTCAGAGCAGGAGGACGGTGATCCGGTGAGCCCGGAGAGCCAGCGCTTTGGGAATATCGCCAGGAGTTCGGTGGTGACAGGGTTCACTGCCCTCTTCCCTGAAAACAAGGCCACGGCTTCGCTGCTCCCTCCGGACGACGACCTGATGGAGGAGGAGAATGAGCTGCGTGTGCGTTCGGAGCATCATCTCAGGGACAGCGAGGGCGAGGATGAAGACGACCTGGCGTCCTCAGACATCTCCACGTCCAGCGGGGTCCTCCTCCCGCCGGGCAGACAGCAGGTCTGCGTGTGTCCGCTCTGCAGCAAGGTCTTCCCGAGCGCACATGTGCTCCAGCTCCACCTCAGCTCGCACTTCAAGGAGAAAGACGGCGTTCGCTCCAAGCTCTCGCCTGACGGCTCCGTCCCGACCTGCTCGCAGTGCGGCAAGACCTTCTCCTGCATGTACACGCTGAAGCGGCACGAGCGCACGCACTCCTCCGGCGAGAAGCCGTACACCTGCGGACAGTGCGGGAAGAGCTTCCAGTACTCACACAATCTGAGCCGGCACGCCGTGGTGCACACGAGAGAGAACCCACACGCGTGTAAGTGGTGCGAGCGGCGCTTCACACAGTCCGGAGATCTGTACCGACACATACGCAAGTTCCACTGCGGCCTCGTCAAGACACTCGCTATTGGATAAAAGTGGTGCAATCACATCCTTTTGTAGAAGTACAACATCAGTTTTTATGAATAATAATATCCGGTATTTTGCAGGTGGCAGAAAATAGGTTCATTAATGACTATAAAACACAAACAGTTTGATGCACTTGGGTTTTTGACATCATATATATGTGTGTGTGTGTGTGTGTGTGTGTGTGTGTGTGTGTGTGTGTGTGTGTGTGTGTGTGTGTGTGTGTGTGTGTGTGTGTGTGTGTGTGTGTGTGTTAAATATATTTAAATATAATTAAAGTATATTGCATATTTCATATACAACTGATATATATACATTAAAATATATATTATTTTATATATTTCACACACACATATATATTAGTGCTGTCAAACTATTAATCACATCCAAAATAAGTTTTTGTTTACATAATATATGTGTGTGTACTGTGTATATTTATTATGTATATATAAATACACACACATCCATGTATATATTTCAGAAAAATATGTTATGTTTATATATTAAATATATTTATGAATATGTACATGTAAATATTTTCAAAATATATATTGTATATGTTTGTCTTTATATATACGTAATAAATATACACACTACACACACATATTATGTAAACAAAAACTTTTATTTTGGATGTGATTAATCGTTTGACAGCACTAATATATATATACATACATATACATGTGTATATAAAACAGTTTATATATATACACATACATACATATACTGTTTAATATATATCATATATATATAAAACAGTTTTTAACTATATATATGTATACTATATACTACACTTATATACTACACACACACATGATGTCAAAGTCTCAGATGCATCAAAATATTGATGAACATTAAAAAAAGAAATATATATATATATATATGAATGCGGTGCACTGATAAACCAGTTCTGCAGCTCCGTCCAGAAGATTTGCTTTTGAACCTGCTGTAATTTATTACAAATCATTTGAGTGCCCTGACAGAGAAAGTTTTGAAGAAGTACTGTATGTTCATGATTTCATAGTTTTTCTGTGTAATCACATATCTGGAGTCCAGACGTACGCTGGTACAGTTGTGTGTGTTTCTGTCTCCTGAAGGGCTTCGTCACTGAAGCACTTGGCAACATTTAAAGTGACGTCGCCTCTTCTGGATCCTGCTGGCTCTCGGTCAGGATTACCTGGTTTTCTTTTAGTCGAGGACTGGATTTGAACCGACCCTCATCAGATCGTAGTGTTTTGATGGTGGTCTGATATAAGAAGACATGAAGGACTAGTAAAGCTTCTACTAATATCAGAAGAACGTAGATTCTTCTAATAGTTTTTTGGTTTGTTTGTTTTTTTAACATCTACTGGAATGTTTGTTGTTTTATTTCACATCTCTTTCTTTTTTCTGCAGACAGACATACGGTTGAACCACTGCTGAGTGAATCTCAGAAACGTTTTGAAGGTGTTTTCTGTTTTATTTTCTGCTCATTTGACGGATTCTTTATGTAGTTACAGTAAGTAGCACTAAAACCCCACGTTATGCTGTACGTTTCATCGGTCCTGATAAACTTGATTAGTTATTTATTAGCAGGTTTTGGTTCAGGGTTTAAAGCTGATATTTGCTCTCTAATGTCGGGATAATCGATCAGTTGCTGTATGTGAGAACCTGATTTCATCGACTATCGAGCACTTCACTGATAGATACAACACTCATATACCGTAGGCTGCTATTTCTAACTGTATATTTATTGTAAATATGTATTTTATTTATCAGATCATTGTCACGGTTCGTTTAGGATGTAGTCTTCCAGTTAAAATCGCTGTGGTTGTCTGAAGTTAAAACTGTTGGTTCACAAGCACAAACATCAGAACGACGTGAAGACTAATAATCTCCCTGAAACGCCCACAAATATGATATTTCTGAAGATGCACATGTAAAAGCAAGCGTGCATCATATTCTGTTGCATATCTGCATCATGATTACAGTTTATTGTGGCATTTTTGTTTTTTACATTTTAATTTCTGTGCAAATTAATATCATGTTACACTGGAGTTTCACACGCTGGTGATTTTTGTGCATTTGATTGTTTTTTTCTTCTTCTTATTTTGACGATCGTGTGTACACTGACGCTGTTCCTCATTCGAGATCCACATTTCTGATGCTATCCAACATTCATAAAAGCCGATATATGAATGCAATAATGACAGCGAACGATTCAGAGTTTCAATGTCTCTTTTAACACGATGGAGGTGTTTCTCAGCTCGGTCTGCTGAATAACGGCTGTATATTTACAGTAAAACCGCATTATTGTCTTCTAAAGGTTCAGACTGTGAAATTGTATAATCGTAATTAATATTTATTGATTTGTTTCTTGTGCAAAAGTTGACTGTATCTCAGAATTTTGACTTGTAAAATGAAAGATGATACTAAGTTGAGACTTTTTAATAGACTTTGTAGAAGTGCCATTAGATGTAATATAATTTTTTGATAAACAAAAGCATATTTTCTAGGAAACAAAAGGTTCATTGTAAGTCCTCTAGTGAATGTAGATGACAATCTGTTTGAGTTGATTTTGCCTGAATTCTTTGGTAATTTATTTGGATTCTTTGTTTGTTTGTTTGTGTTTCCGCTTTGCTCTCTTTCTGTTTCTTTCTTGGTTTCTCTCTTCATTCTTGGGCACATTGTGTCTGTTTGTTTGTGCTGTGAAAATGTGACAATCTTTATCTAGATCTTTATTTAGCTGAAGCATAGATTAAACAACATTTTCTGTGGAATCGTGCTTGTTTTGATTTTATTACTATTATTATTATTTTTTTTAAATGATGCTTGAGCGACGTTGCATTTCAGAAAAACTGCATTCAGAACAATATTAATATTTACCAGAAGAAAAATGATCAATAGTTACGAGTCAAATCATCTTCAGTTTATCTCCATCTTCATGGAAAATCTGTGGATTTGCAATACCTGCCTATAGAAGATGTGCAAATGACTACATTTGAGTGTAATCTCTGAAAAATTATTATTTAAAATCCTTCTAGGTGAATATAAAATCACAGAAATGCATTGGTTAAATAAAACTGATATTTTTATTAGGGTTATCAGAGAGAAGAAATAATGGAAGATTTAAATAATTTTGTTCATGAATCAAAAAATTTGAAACAAACAAACACAAAGGAGTGTTTTATTTCTGTAGGGCTAAGAATAAAACAAACTAGATCAGTTCAAAATATATTTCCAATTAAATCTACCTGTAGAATCTAGTTAAATTAGACATCTGTCAACATCTTCATTAAACATCAAAACTACACAGTAAAATAAATAAATTATAAAATAAAGTAATACAACCCAGGTGACTTTAGTTCTGTAGTTAATATAAATTCCATATTTTGCTCAAAATGAACTCTTTTTCAGTGTTATTTCTATAAAATTATATTTTTTAAAAATGCTGCAGGTGACAATTCAGAGTTAAATTCAAGAAGAAATATTGGAATATTTACATTTTTTTTCTATTCTTCTGAAGAATTTGTGCACAAAATTATAAAGTTGGCAACATATTCAAGGGATAAATCATTAGGGTTTTCATTAAAAAAATAATATTTGCTTCTAATAATAATAAAAAAGAAATTGCTTCTGTAGGCCTGAAGAAAAAAAAGAATGGAAATAAAAACTAACTTAAAATAAAAAACAATAAAAAACAATATTTGCTTCTGTAGGCCTGAAATAAATAAATAAATAATGGAAATAAAAAATAACTTCTATCAGTCCAGAATGTGTTTCCAATCAAACTCTACAGTATTTTGGCATAAGTTCATCATCTGTAGAATCTAGTTAAATTATGGATGCCCTCATCTTCATAAAAAAAAATCAAAACTACACAAAGTAAAAGAATACATGACCCAGGCGACTTTACTAAAATCTTAAACTTGAGTTAATATAACTTTCCTAGTTTCGCTCCGCTTCATTGTTTCAGTGCTCTTTTTGAGTGTAATCTCAATAAAATGATCTTTAAATCCTTCCAGGTGACTGGGAAAGTCGTAGGCCAAATGTATGTGAACCAGGAACGAATGACCTCAAACGTCTTTCCAAGGAGTTTCCGGTCTGTCCGTGGATATCTGTGCATAGAAAACACTACAGCTTCTCCTCGATTCAGAGGATGATGTGGATGTAAGATATAAAGCAGGTGCCACACATTCAGTTTTAACCCTTAAATCTCTTTTTTAACTTCCTCATTTCTTTAAGAACGCCTCCTTCGCCGGACGCCCATCTGCATTCTGATCAAACAAACATCCGCGCTGCAGGACGAGAAATGCGTGGCTAATTCGGAATCTCAAAGCCAATTCACTGGACATTTTCTTAGAGAGCGAGATGCTAATTATTCTCTGACTGCACATGTAAAGCAATCCAGCTGCTCGCGGTGATTCCCATGACCCTGCCCCCATCCGCCCCCTGCGAACAGCCCGACTCTTTTGTGTGCAGTTAGTAGTTTGGCGTGTCTATTGTCCGCTCCGGCGCTCAGGTTCTGCCCTGGAGCTCAGTGAACCCCTGCAGCCCCGCGTGAAGGGGACGAGGTGTAAATAAGGGTGTGTGGCGGTCTGGCTGGAAATACTAGAATTTAATCCAGAGGCCCAGAGGACTTTGCTTTACTGCAAGAGATCAGTCATATAATCAGGAACCAGAGGAGGAAAAACAACATTAAATGTTGATGATAAAACGGATGCAAGCATCTAATTGTGCATAAATGAATCTGCTTTCAAATGGGAGGAGAAAACACGTTTTTTGATGTTGATGTCTAAGGTCATGGAATCATTTATTTATATACTGTATATAGCTCTTTTCACACTGTTTCACAGCAGCTTTGCAGAAAATCATAATGTTCGTGTTTATAATATATCTTAATATCTTCATGCCTTCTAGATGCAGATTAGAGTAATATTCTTAAAAATATAAGCACCCGGCAACACCTTAGCAACAATTAAGAGCAACCCAGCAACACCCTAGCAACCACTTTAAAAACTACAACAACCCAATAGCAACCAGACAGAACAGACTGAAAAATACATACTTGTATCAACAAGCTAAAAATGCTTACAACATGTGAGCAACCACTTAGCAATACCCTAGCAACCTCTCGGAAAACACTAGCAACACCCTAGCAACCACTCAGAAAGCCATAACAACCCAATAACAACCAGTCAGAACAGATATAAAAATGCATACCAACAAGGCAGCAATGCACACCCTAACAAATACAAACCCTAGCAACCACTTATTACTAGCCACCACCCAGCAACATTGTAGCAACCACTCAGAAACCATAACAACACCCTATCAACCACTCAGAATGGCGAGAAAAATGCATATTTATATCAACAAGCTAAAAATGCTCACAACACGTGAGCAACCACCCAGAAGATCCCAGCAACACCTTAGCAACCACTCAGAAAGCCCTAGCAACTCCATAGCAACCACCCACAACATCTTGAAAAATGAATACTTGTGTCAACATTTACATTACATTTAGTCATTTAGCAGATGCTTTTATCCAAAGCGACTTGAGGACAATGGAAGCAATCAAAAACAACGAAGTTAAACAAGTCTGCAAGTCAACAAGTCAAAAATGCTCACAACACATGAGTAACAGCCTAGCAACCACTTAGAACACCCTAGCAACCCCAGGCGACATTAAAAAGGGTTAACTTGGGAAATATTTCAAATTAATCATTCAGAGAGACATTTAGAAAGCAAACACTGCAACTAAAAGGACAATGTTAAAACTATAGTTTAGTCTTTCATGTCACATAATTCTGCATATTGTTTTCATTTCTATTGATTTTAAGGGCATTTTGTTTTGCAAACTGTTTGGTCTCCACTTGATATCTGATATCAAATCTGACAAAACCAGTTGAAGGACTGGACTAGACAACGAGCAAATGAGAAACAAGCATGCCATGACTAGTTGCACTCTTTGATGAGCGCGCATTCCACCATTTGACTTAATTAGATGTGTGTTTTGCACACGACAACAAAAAATCTTAATATAATTTCCATTTCACCACAGCTAGCACATTTGCATTTATTCCCCAGACGACAGCAAGTCTTTGTAGGAGAAGTGAAGCTGAAACTTGGATGTCTTCACCTCGCAAGGCCAGCGGTGGGAGACCTTGACCTCTGAACGGACGGCCGGGGACATCTGGTGCTGGCCATGTTTATTTATTTATTTACCTCATAACAAAAGACAGGTGGTCACACTTGAAAAGGAGCGATGCAGTCTCTCTCTCTCTCACACACACACACACTCGTACATAAAACAGAAAAAGAGCAATGCTCTGTCAGAGACGAGACCTTTGTGTCTTATATAATTAACATCAAAACATTATATCCTCAATATCACCTTTTTAGTGATGCTATGAGGTGGTAATACTCTGATACTTTGAAAAATATCATGATATGTTGTTCATGCAGCATCACATTTTCAAGGTGTTATACAGAATATCTTAATACTAACATGGTGCAAAAATCATAATATCAAATCCTCAAAACAAACCAGCAACTGCTTTGAACAGCTTGAAAACAGATACTTCTATCAACAAGCTTACAACTCGTTAGCAACCACCTAGCAACTCCCTAACAACTAGGATGTGATGGTAAACAAACAGGATGGTTTGGTCACAGTTTGGTACATTTTCAGTACAGCAGGGGAAGACAACTAAACATACAATTGCTCCTTTTTTTAAAAGGAATTTTTTTTGCATCAACTTCTAAATCTAATTCTGAAATTTTGTGTTTCAACTCCAGTTCGTTGTTGAAATAGCGGCTGTCATAATTTGTTTTCATGACAAAACGGCATTTATTGTTTGAAACTCATTAGAAAAATTGACAGAATATGAAAGATGAGGTTTAGTTTCTTATTGAAAATAACAAAACACAAAGTGTATTGTGATTATTGATGGTTAATGTGGTTGAAAGGGGTATTCGTCATGTACACGTGCATATCGAACCAAAAGACACCAAACACAACACCCTGGCAACCACGTACATCACGTTTGAACACTAGCATAAACTACTGTATAAAAACAAAAAAACAAACTACCTTAGCAACCACACAGAAGACCTGTGCAATCACTCATAACAGCTAGAAAAAGCATACTCATATCAATGAGCCACAAATGCTTACAATACTGTAGCAGCCACCAAGCAACCATTCAGAAGACCCTAGCAACCACTCAGAAAACGCTTGTAACTCCATAGCAACCATTTAGTAAAGCTAGAAAATGCATACTTGTATCAACAAATCACAAATACTCACAATATATTGAAAACCTACTGGCAACACCCTAGCAACCACAACAAATAGAAAATGCATACTTGTATCAAATGCACACAATACATTAGCAACCACCCAGATAACCCTAGCTACACCCTAGCAACCACCCAGAACTGCTAGAAAATGTATAATTGTATCAACAAGCCACAAATGCTCAATACATTTCACAACCACCCAGCAACTTCCTAGCAACCACTCAGACCAAATAGAAAATGCATTATTTTGGTAATTACGGCCCAGAAAACCCTGGCAACCACCCAGAATATTTTTAAGTTGCATACAGTAACACCCTAGAAACTCCCCAGCAACCACTCAAAACATCAAGAAAATGCATTCTTTTGTTAACAACCACCCAGAACACCCTAGCAACCATTTACAACATCTAGAAATTGCATACTTGTATCATCAAGCTATAAATGCTCACAATACTTTAGCAACACCCTATCAACCACTCAAAAACCCTAGCAACATCCTAGCAACCACTCAGAACAGATACAAAATGCATTCTTTTGTCAACAGCTACTCGGAAAGCCCTAGCAACACCTTAGCAACCACTCAGAACAGCTACAAAATGCATTCTTTAGTCAACAACCCCTCGGAAAACCCTAGCAACATCCTAGCAACCACTCAGAACAGCTACAAAATGCCTTCTTTAGTCAACAGCCACTGAGAAAGCACTAGCAACCACTCCAAACAGCTACAAAATGCATTCTTTTGTCAACAGCTACTTGGAAAGCCCTAGCAACCACTCCATACAGTTACAAAATGCATTATTTTTTCAACAGCCACTCGGAAAGCCCTGGCAACACCCTAGCAACCACTCAGAACAGCTACAAAATGCATTCTTTTGTCAACAGCCACTCGGAAACCCGTAGCAACACCTTAGCAACCACTCACAACAGCTACAAAATGCATTATTTTTTCAACAGCAACACGGAAAGCCCTGGCAACACCCTAGCAACCACTCAGAACAGCTACAAAATGCATTCTTTAGTCAACAACCACTCGGAAAGCCATAGCAACACCCTAGCAACCACTCCAAACTGTTACAAAATGCATTATTTTTTCAACAGCAACACGGAAAGCCCTGGCAACACCCTAGCAACCACTCCAAACAGCTACAAAATGCATTATTTTGTCAACAGCTACTTGAAAAGCCATAGCAACACCCTAGCAACCACTCCAAACTGTTACAAAATGCATTATTTTTTCAACAGCAACTTGGAAAGCCCTAGCAAAACCCTAGCAACCACTCAGAACAGATACAAAATGCATTCTTTCTAGCAACACCTTAGCAACACCTTAGCAACCACTCAGAACAGCTACAAAATGCATTCTTTAGTCAACAACCACTCTGAAAGCCCTAGCAACCACTCAGAACAGCTACAAAATGCATTCTTTTGTCAACAGCTACTCGGAAAGCCCTAGCAACCACTCAGAACAGATACAAAAATGCTTTATTATGTCAACAGCTTTCCACAGTTGAAAAGCAACACCTTAGCAACCACTCACAACAGCTACAAAATGCTTTCTTTTGTCTTTCCACAGTTGAAACACTGACTGAGCGATTACACGAGATCTGATACTTGACAACAACCACCTAGAACACCCTAGCAACCACTCACACAAAATGCATTCTTTTTTGCAGTCAACAACCACGTAAAGCATCAATGAATCGTGAAATTATGCATTGAAAACTTTGACTATATTTGAAAAACTCATGGAAATCAAAAGTTGACTGTAAGAAGGGGGATTTTAGTAATATGTCCTTGTCCCGTATGGAGTGTGAGCTGATGGAGGAGCAGAGGAGGAGTCCAGTGCACAGCTGTCACTCCTTCACTACACGCACACATATTTATAGCAGCCGCATCACCGCGGCCGGCTGTGTGTCTGCGCACAGCTGCTCTGTACAAATGGGGGGTGATGCAGAGCCACACGCCTGGACTTAAGTGTGTCCAGGAGTCAGCGGGGCCCGGCAGGCCTTTTGGGGTCCCTGGCATGTGGCTCTGGGAAAGAGGAGCCACCTCAGAAGTCACGGCTGTGACCTTTTACAGTAAAACGCTGGTGATGAAAGTCTGGACAGCTGCAGAGGAGCACACACAAAAGAACAGGAGGAGTGTCAGGAACATCTAATTGCTTTTCCATCTCCACAGCATGCATGAAGACTCCTGCCTTCTATATCGTGGAGATCCTCAACACAATTACAAAATTAAACAAAATTACAAAATTCAAAAAGGACGTATAAGTTTCATAACAGTAGTTCAAACAACTAGAATAAGTTTTCAAGCTTCAAAAAGGACGTATAAGTTTCATAACAGTAGTTCATACAACTAGTCTACTATAGTCAACGTCTTCTAAAGTCACATGAAGCTTTCTGTGAGGAACAAACCCAAATTTGCATCATTTAGAATTACAGGTAGGTGTGTTGGATTTGGGTTGCAGCCAAACAATATCTCTGATTTAAGAGCTGCATGTTTAATAGTAAGAGCATGTAAAGAAATGCAATATTTAAATATTCATGAAAATAACATGTATTAGAGGAAACATTTTGTCATATAAGCCAAAAACAAACAGTCATGTGTAGTAAAGAGTGTCTGCTCTTTATTTAACCTTGTGTTAAGCAAATTGTAATGGACAAATAAACTTTAAGAAAATAATTCAATTCCATTAAGGTTTGGGGTCAGTAAGATTGTTTCTATTCATTAACCATCACGAAGGATGCACTGAATTGATCAAAATTGGTACTTTCTATGCATGAACCAGCACAGTTGCTCCAAGCCTGATGTTGTTGTGTATGATGGTTCAGTGTCTGATCGAGCTTAAAGTTTAAAAACGTACACAGAAGTCTGACTTTAGTGTCCCGAAGTGTTACAGGAGCATCAAACCTCTGGTTCCAGTTTCATTTAAAGTCAAATGAATGGTTGCATTGACTTTAAACAACTGTGCATGGTTTATATTACATACACACACACATACATATAACAAAGAAAACAAGTAGATTGAATAGAAAAAGCTACTGTTAGAGAACTTTGTTTATTTTTAGTTTTTATGATTTAATGAGTTTTGCTAGGAGACCGTGAATGTAGTCCTGACAGACACAGCTGCTCAGTGAGAAACTAATAAAGTATTATATATTCAGGTGCTGCCCTCTAGTGACAAACCTGATTATACCACTGTTAAGACACCCAACAAGAAAAATAAATAAATAATTAATGTCAAGTACACAAAAAGTCCCAAACATCATAATTATGAAAAAAATAAATCCAATTATGAAAGAGCAAGAAACAATGCAAGCATATATAAAACAGTAATCTCATTAGAACCACATTTTTTTAAGGTTAAAGTATCAGAAACATGATTTTGGTCTAGACTCAAATTGCCATAGCCATAATCCACAATGTTAAATGGATATTGTGACATTCTTAAAAGTCCTAGGATAGTTACTGCTGCAGTATTTGTAAGTACCTACCAGATACTCTTTGAAGAGACTGCTTGGATCTTCATTCAGATATATACAAAGTGCCCTGAGGAGGCATTCCCGCTTCTTTTCAACAGTTTCATTCTAAATAGAAAAAAGTAGCATCAACAACCATAATACAAACCTATTATACTTCTATAATTATGTAAAATATGTGAAACTTTAACTATAAAAGTAGGCACATGTACAATGACCATTTACTTAAACATTATCAATGATTATACAATTACTCAATTACGGAGTACACAAGTAGGGCTGTCACCATAACCTATTTTTTGTTGTATGATATATTGCAACAAAATTATTTGCAATAAATTAAATTGACATTTTAAGACCAATTTATGCCACTGACTTCACAATGACAGTATAATGATAAAATAAACGCAAGCATACTCTTTCAAACAACAAAGAACATTTTATTCTTAAGAATATTTAGATACTGGAATGAGACGTGAACTAATATATCTTATCCTATTATAGATAAAAAAATAAATAAAAATACACCTTTGTTAACAAAACAGTGCTCAGTAACAAGTATTAGGACAAAAAGTAACATTAATGGTCAGCAGTTATGTATTGTTTGGTCAAGCTCATAAATGGGGTCATATTTGAGCTTGACCACATAATTTGTCTCCTGTGTTCGTACTGCACTATAATCGGAAACAGGAGCTCAGACACTGCATGACTTCACAAGTATCGCAGACAACTCTGTCTGGTCCGCAAACTATGTTTCATAACCAAATGCACATGAGAAGTGATAAGGAAATAATGCAGGATCACACGTGAGATCTGAGTTCTTAAGTGGGACTGGTAATGCCCTGCATGAAGTTTGCGATTCAAAATGTTCCCAAATTGGAGCTAAAGCTTGCGGCTTGCATTACCAGACACTTTCCGCTCTGTGTGTGTATATCCACACAAATATCTTTGCGCATGTGTGGTCTGATGCTTCTTGCTCTTCTTCTTCTTTGGGTTTTCATAGCAGTTGGCGTCACACTATACTGCCACCCTCTGGATGTAAGAATTTTTTACTTAACATAAATGGTTTGTGTTTAGACAACGCGTTAGGATTTTGTAGAGTTAAGTTGAGACATAATTACGTGGACCTTAATAGAAAAAAAAATTTAAAGTCAACAAACACAATTATTATAAGTAAACTGAATATACATATATTATGTCAAGTGCACAACCTTCCTTGTTCATTTTTTTGAGTGTTGCCTTGCCTTGCCTTTAACTTATGATTTCACACATTCATAACTGTCACTGTCATGCATAAAAAAATGACCAACACCAGTTACTCATAAATCAGGAAACCAGCTTGACTTTATCTGTACATAACATCTTGGTTAAATGTTTGCATGTCTTTGATCATTTCATTATCACTTTTAATCTACAACTGCCTTCCTCAACACCACCAACCCCTGGGTTCTCTTTCTCCTTCTGTGTGTGTGGATGTTTATGTGATTTATGAGGACTCAAATTTGATGTGTATGACGTAGGTATTACAACATAAAAAAGTGGTTTATGAGGACACTTCCTGTGTCCCTGTAACTCAAAATGCTGTTTTATAACAAAGTTCGGGAGGAACAGTCGCAGTTCATTAACCTGATTAACACAAGTGGAGACCAATCAGTAATCAACTCACGCCAAGGTATAAAGAACAGCAGAACCTACCTCCGTTCATTGACAGTTTTCAGCAGTCAACAGCTCTTCAGCTCTCCTCTCTGCGAACCATGTCGAGAAAACCAAGCTCTTCATCTGATGAAGAAGTGAATATCGCCGGGGATGCACCTTCGCATTCCAACGGCCACACGACCATCATTCCTACGCCGGACGTCGCACCTGAGCACAAGCCCAACCCTCGCGGCCGCACACCGGCCCGATCAGACCTGCGCGCACCAAGACGCCGAGGCCAGCCTTCACCACCCCCGGCAAGACTGCCATCTTCTCCAGCATCCTCCTACCGCTCGGCCACCCCGACGATCCCACCTATCGGGAAATGGACCGTAGCTGGACTAAGGAAAGCGCTGGAGAATGCAGACATACAGGCTTCAAGGAAAATGCACAAAGCGGAGCTGTACGATCGTATGTCTGTTACAAGCAACGCCTAAGTGCAAATCTCGCACTGCCCGAAACTCACCGGTCCAGTCAGTCGGGTTCTCGCACAAGATCGCTCGCTTCACCAATCGACGAGGAACCCTTCAGCAGCCTGGACCAGGGCAGGTGCAGGAGGCCCAGCCCTCCACACCACTTACGCAGCAGCGCAGTATGCCGCCGGGCCCAGCAGCCCCCCCACAGCTACTCGCTCAGGCACTCCCGCTGTTTATAACCCTTTTCCCTTCCAGTGGCCTCCAGCTCCTCTCGCAGACGCTAGCGCAAAGCTACCGACGCTAGCAGAACAGGCCCAACCATATCAACAATCCTACCCACCAGGTCATAACCCCGCCCACTTCCAGTGGCCTGTAGCTCAGACAAGCGCGGGCCCGCCCCCCAAGCGCGAGGCCCCCTACCACACCTACACACCACCCTTCCTATCTCCCTCCCTTTCCTCCACATCATCCTAATAACCTTTCTCTTCAAACCTCAACAGGTCATCAAAGCGCGAGACCTCCGATGACAGTTACAGACCCGGCGCATACCCTCCCCAGCTATTCGCTCCAAACTAAAAACCAGTACTCTCTTTCCACAGCAATACAGATGCCCATTCCGTCCAATGCCGTGGCAATGGAGCCACCTCCCGTGTCACAAAACATCCGGGCACAGATCCTCGCAGGTATGGACGTAGATCTTTCATCTCTACTCTCTCTGCTCCCCGCAGCCCAATCAGACAGGCAAATAGACTGCGGGGACTTCTCAGTCACTTAAAAAAAATCCAACCACCCACTCATCCCGCCTACTGTCATTTCCTGAATTCACCATTGCTTTCGCTAGATACACAGAAATTATCTGTTCAGCTTTCCCCCACAGGCGGCGCGAACTGAATGATTATTTGGCTATAATAGCAGAGCTCGCGCTGTCCTATGGGGGCGGGCATTTCTACACCTATCACAAACTCTTTTCAGCTAAGAGTTCAGTACGAGTCGCCCAGTGGAACCAGTGCACATACTGGGGGGCTCTCGACCAGGATCTCCACAGCAGGGTATTTCTGGGCTGTAAGAACATTTCCTGCGCAGTCTGCAGGTCAGTGGCACACCCAACCATGTTGTGCCCCCAAGTTAATCCTTCTGTTCCACACCACTCAGGAACCAGCCCAGTGAGATCCACTATGTTGCAGCTATGTGCCACGCCCTGCAACAGCCTTAGCAAATCAAAAATTTAAAAACCCCTCCTTTGAAGGAAGCAGGCAGCCCTGCAACCAGTTTAACGCTGGTAAATGCATCAAATCGCGCTGCCGGTACCTTCATGTTTGTAGTTTCTGCGGCGGCGCTCATGCCCGCTTCGTGTGCCCAGTGTACAAATCTGCTAATAAAAATTCAAAAAATTACCTATCGACTCCTGTAAATATTTCACGCATGCACGCTGAACTAGCTCATCATCCGGACCCCGAATTTACCAAGTACCTGCTGACAGGCCTCGAAAACGGCTTTAAACCCGGCGCAGAATGCCCGCTCTCACAGAACACTATCTGTAGTAATCTTCAGTCCGCCCTAACAGAACCCGAAGTCGTCGACAATCTGATTAAAAAAGAAGTCGAATCTGGTTTCATGATCGGCCCTTTCGACACTCGCCCATTCAACACGTTTTGTATCAGCCCCATCGGAGTGGCTACAAGAAAATTTTCGGGGTAAACAACGTCTCATAATCGACTTATCAGCCCCGCATAATTCCCCGTTTCCAAGCATTAAAGTCTAAGGGTATTTTTTGCTTAATTCCTCTCGATGAATTTTCGCTTAAATACCAATGACATAGATCAAGCAAATCGACATGGTTAAAATCGCAGGTCGGGGTGCTTGGCTGTTATGCGTGGTTAGAAAAAAAAATCGAATGGTGGTTAGTGCAAAAACATTACTTCAGCCTTAAAAAATTATGCCTATCCATCCAGATTCATGGCATCTTTTTTTTCTAAATGAGTGCGCTGGCGTGGGAAATATTACTTCGCACGTACGCCTAACCTTCGGATGCAAAAGCAGCCCAAAAATGCCATTTCGCACATGCTTTCAGAAGCAGTTTGCTGGATCTTGTCCAATAATTACGCCATTCCCCACCTCATTCACCTGCTAGACGATTTTTTAAATATATTTCGCCCCCCGAAGCCATACCAGCCGCACGTTTCCTTACGGCTCAAAAAGTCTTTTCCGAACTCTTCGGAATTCCTATTTCTCAAAAAAAACATTTATGGTTATCCAGCCAAATCCATCGAGTATCCTCGGGATTAAATTGGATTCAGACAAATTCCAAGCATCCCTGCCCAAAGAGAAAATCGACCGAATCATCTTAGTCTCATCTACCCTCATCGACAACCCAAATTGTTCTAAACATGAAACTACTATCCCTGCTGGGCCACCTAAATTTCGCTATGCGCATTATTCCGCAAGGCCGCCCATTCATTTCGCACCTCCTCTCGCTCGAGTCCTCCGTCCCCGCACTAGAGGACCGCATTTCTATAACCCAAGCATGTCGCGACGAACATCAAGTTATGGTTAACATTCCTAAACCAATGGAAAACGGCCTATCTCTTTCTCGCGCCACCTCGTTTGGGCGTCCCCAGTCGATATCCGAAACATTGTCTCACAGACGCCGCCCCCTCGGTTGGTTTTAGAGGATTTTACCAAGGTGAAAAACTGGTTCGCGTCTCCTATGGCCACCACAATTACAGGACATACCTCTGTCCTCCGCATTATTAGAGATCTACCCCTATAGTAGTAGCTCTCCTTTCTGTGGGGAAAAGAATGGACCACTAGCAGCATTCTTGTGCATTCAGCGCGACAATGATGCAACAGCACTCCATTGCATTAATAAAGGCCGCTCTCATTCACAGGCTATAATGCCTCTTTTCAAGACGCCTCACCTGGATCTCAGCGTGCGACCAATTCATCTTAGTCGCCAAACACGTTCCGGGGTTATCAGAAAATACCCCAAAATCGCTGACTCTCTCTCTCTCGCTTTCTGTTTCAGAAATTCAGGACGCATGGCTCCAGGGGGTCGGACAATTTCCCAACGCCCGTTCCCTCCATATTCAGAAGATTCTGATATTCCCGTAACACACTCCGCTAAAACCCCTCCTCGACACATCACTCGACAAATCACATCCTCCAAAGCAGTTTCCCCCAGAACCCTCCAAACCTACGTGACCGCTAGTGGAGATGTTTTAAAAACATTCCACATATCCTATAAGCCATACCATTCCCAGACTTTTCTCTCCTCACAATCACTTTTCATTCATATCCTATTGCTTAACAGCATCAAGAGCCTGCAAATCGGCTCGGGAATAAAAGGGTATCTGGAGTTGCATTCAAAGAGAAAATCCACAAACTGATATACGGCGCCCCCTCACCCGAGATAAATAATTCACAAACCTCCCTCTTAATCAAAGGAATTCAACGATCCCAGCCAAACCGTCCCGACACCAGACACTACCCATAACATCCCAGCATATCCTCACCCAATGCATTTACACCCTCCGCACCGGCTACCTGTCTCTCCATATCACCCGCACATTAGATGCCATGTTTATTTTAGCCTTTTTCGGTTTCTCGGAGAAGCTCGGAACTCGCCATCACCTTGGCCACCAATTCGTCCCCAAACCCACCCCACCATCTCAGACTTATCAGTCATAGACAACGAAACCATATCGTATTTGATTAAACAAAGTAAGACAGATCAAACCAAAAAAGGCCATTTCATTTACAGGCTTTTCAAGACTCTCATCACCCATCCAACCATTCCAATCCATTCTGGCATACCTCCAGTGGAGAACTTCCCAAGCTAAATCCCATCTCGATCCCCTATTCATAGACGAATCCAACAAACCCAGTCACCCCGCTTCTGGTTTCAGAAACATCTGAAATCCGTCCTCCACACTCACTCGGACATCCCAGCAAAAAACTTCCAAACAAGCCACTCCTTCCGCATAATTGGGCATTCAGACCTCAGCAGCTCAAAAAGGTCTCATATCCCAGCAGCAGCATCCAAGCTGCTAGGGCTCTATGGTCCTCAGATGCCTTCCAAAGCTACATAAGAACCAACCGTTTCCTCACCAAAAAAATAATTCACACCAAACCTCTTAATCAAAGGAATTCAACGATCCCAGCAAACCATGTCCCGACAAAAAAAAAAAAAAAAATCAATATACCCAATCATTTATCTCCTCCGCTACCTGTCTTCACGCCGCATTAGTCCATGCGAGCTCGAGTCTCCCAGCGGACTCGAAGTAGATATCATATTATTCGATTTCCAAACTGCCCCACCATCTCAGCTTCTCAGCATAGACAACGAAACCATTCGTACTTGCGGAAACAAAGTAAGACAGTCAAACCAAAAAAGGCGCATTATTTACTTTTCCAAACTGCCACCCATCCAGCGAGCACCAGCCTCTCAGCGGACGCAGTAAATATTATTCGTTTCCACTGCCCGTCCAGCGAGCACCAGCCTCTCAGCGGACGTCCTCCAGTAATATTATTCTCAAGCCACTGCCCGTCCAGCGAGCACCAGCAGCTCTCAGCACTAGTCTCTCAGCGGACGCGGTAAATATTATTCGTTTCCACTGCCCGTCCAGCGAGCACCAGTCTCTCAGCGGACGCAGTAAATATTATTCGTTTCCACTGCCCGTCCAGCGAGCACCAGCCTCTCAGCGGACGCAGTAAATATTATTCGTTTCCACTGCCCGTCCAGCGAGCACCAGCCTCTCAGCACTAGTCTCTCAGCGGACGCGGTAAATATTATTCGTTTCCACTGCCCGTCCAGCGAGCACCAGTCTCTCAGCGGACGCAGTAAATATTTATCCGTTTCCACTGCCCGTCCAGCGAGCACCAGCCCCTCAGCGGACGCATTAAATATTTATCCGTTTCCACTGCCCGTCCAGCGAGCACTAGTCTCTCAGCGGACGCAGTAAATATCTATTTTTCATTATTATTTTTCTTCCCCCTGTCTGTCCAGCGAGCCTCAGCCTCCCAGCGGACGCAGAAATACCCATTTGTCTCCTCCATCAGTCCGCGAGCACTAGTCTCACAGCGGACTCAATAACATCTATTTTTCCTCTGTTTGTCCAGCGAGCACTGTCTCCCAGCGGACGCGGAAATATCCATTGATTTCCCTGTCCGTCCAGCGAGCACTAGCACTAATGCCTCTCAGCGGACACATTACGCATCTAGTCAATAATTCAATACATCTCACAGGCAGACGGTAGAACCTGTCTTCCCGACATCGTAACCGCTTCTTCCTCATCCATCAACCAATAGGACCTGCCTGCTCCTCCGCTTTTTCAACGCGACATCTCCTGGCCAACGACCAAGATAAAAAAAAAAAAAAAAAAAAAAAAAAAAACCGTCACCCCGCCAAATCTCTGCGTTTTGGGGGGTTCGTAGTCCGGCGGCTGATGCTGTTTTATAACGTTTTGTGGGGAGTAATCTGGGTTCGGGCCACATCCCGAGCTCGGAGCCCTCCACCCGGACAGCACGCCAAATACGCATAAACTTACAGTATTAATATACGTAGATGTGAACTCGTGAAATGCTGTTTTATAACAAAGTTCGGGAGGAACAGTCGCAGTTCATTAACCTGATTAACACAAGTGGAGACCAATCAGTAATCAACTCACGCCAAGGTATAAATAACAGCAGAACCTACCTCTGTTCATTGACAGGTTTCAGCATCCCTCCTCCACCCCCATTTCTCCTCACTTATAGATCCATCTACTCTTACCACAACCGGGGGGAGTACTCTGGGTTCGGGCCACATCCCGAGCTCGGAGCCCTCCACCCGGACAGCACGCCAAATACGCATAAACTTACAGTATTAATATACGTAGATGTGAACTCGTGAAAGGCTTAAAAAAAAAAACACAATAATTGGCAAGACAGAGGACTTGGTACACATGATTCTTCCAGCACTCCCACAGGTCTTAGTTCCTGAAGTACAATATCAGTTATTATGGATTCTAAACTATATAGATAATGGTTTATAAAATATAAAATAAATAAAGTAGATTACTGCTCACCATTATTATATGTGTTTGTTTCACCACAGTCATTATCTTCTGTTTAATTACAATTTTGGTCTTTTTTCTTTAGTTGTTACTAGTGCATTTTCCTGAAAATAGCAATCACACACTTAAAAAATGTCCTTTTCTGCACAATAATGTCACACTATTGAACATAAATGCTTGTGTACAGTGCTGTGGAAAAAAAATCCTGGTTTATTCTGTTTTTGTGTATATCCAATACTAAATATTGTCTGATAATCCAAATAAATTAACATAAAACAAAGGCAAATACAGTTATCATTAATAAACTGTATTTTGTGTTTATTCAAGGTTGCCTTTGTTTCATGCACTTTTTTGAAGATCTGATCCAATATAAGTCGTCACCATTATTTATATAGCGCTTTATATAATACAGATTAAGTAAAAAGCAGCTGTACAGAAATAAAAAGGAAAACAATGATGCAAACAGAATTCAATTATGCTGTGATGCAGCTCTAAAAAGTAAATCAGGTGACAGAATGAATAAAAGAAAATAAAAAAAAACCTTGGGAGAAAGTATGTTTAGTTCAGGGATCAGTCCTACACGAACTGTGCTTTCACACAGAAGTCTGCTCCTGTTTACCACAAACACAACATTTATCCATTCTTTTGATTTTAAATCCAAACACTGCTACTTAAAATGCTTTTCCAACATTGTATTACTGTACTGTGTAAAAAAGATTCAATCTTTCATCAATCATTCAATGCTTTTACCTTTGCATTTACTTTTAGATTTATATATTAAGTTACTAAAGCAAAACATTTAAACTACTTTTCTTACGTTATCACAAACATTCTAAATTGAAACTTACCATTGACAGAAACAGTCAGCTCTACTGCCTTTTCTTTTGCATTTAAATCTATTACAAGCAATCCTGCAGTTCATAAAAACTTTAATTAAGAACTTTAAAATTATTGCCGTGTTTAAAAAAAGTGCTCTTTTCCTTTAAACCTAGCCCAAAAAAAAAACATAGCCTATATGTTGGCTGTAAAACACAGTAGACTTTAATTATATGCATTTATGGTGTTACTACTACATTTTTGTGTCAATGCATGTTCATATTTACCGCAAAGAATGCGCTGTTACTTTGATTCAGCATGTGTAGAGCAGCAAAAAATAGACTCATTGTGGAAACGATCTCTGCACTGCTGCAGACGCACCGCTCCTAAACACACTGCCAGACCGCAACCGTGTGTGCAGTGTGACACTTTAATCCATTAACATGAGCACGGAAAAAATATGCACCACATATGCACTGCAAACAAAGTAATGTGAACCTGTCATTATTATGTGTGTGCGCTGCAAGTGTGCATGAGCGTTAAATGGTTTAAACACTGGCAAGAATTAATAAGGGGAAAAAAATGCAATTTATAAACTTTAGTGACGATGCGGCACTGCCTCGATAGTGCAAGTGACAATTCCTGTGTCACTGTGCAGCATGCAGCTCGCTATAGTGCAGACGCGAGGTGTTTTGAAGACCTTTGCATTTTGAGAGAGAAAGTGATTCATTCACGCAGTTTGTGAAATTATGTCTCACAGAAACTTTTTCAAATTACTTTATTATTAAATGATGAAATATGAATTGTACCTCACCTAAAGCATAATAATTATTTCACCCGCGCCGGACAGAGACTGAGACGGTGCCGCTGCATATCATGGCAAACCTGTCACGCCAGGCAAGTTTGAGCTTAAGATCGGTTTTATGAGATTGGCCTTTTTAGAGACCGCCAATCAATCATCGAAAAGCGATTATCGGCCTATTGTGATCGGTAGGCGATCAATCAGAGCACCCCTACTTTTGTGACATCTGGCGTAATATAAAGGACTGGGCTAGCCAATACCGATCAGTTAAAAATATGTTGAAACAATATTTAAAATGTTCTGAGATTACATGCAACACTTTTTCAGTAGCTAAGTGTGTATATTGTGTAAGTGTGTGTAAGTGTGTTAGTTTTGATGTTTTACGTTCAAATGTTTTTGTCTTTTCATTTTTTGTTTTCTTTTGTTTTTTATGCTTTAGACCTCACAGCAATTAAAGAGGAGAATGGAGTACTGAATGAAATGAAAGAGAAAGATCAGTATGAGAACCATCATGATTTCAGCAGTGTGGAATGAGTTTCACTCAAAAAGGAATCCTTAACAGACACATGAGAATTCACACTGGAGAGAAGCCATACATATGCCTTCAGTGTGGACAGAGTTATTATCAACATGGAAACCTGAAAGACCACATGAAAATTCACACAGGAGATAACCCTTTTACCTGCCAACAGTGTCGAAAAGTTTCATCCGAAAGGGAAACCTTAATTATCACATGAGAATTCACACTGGAGAAAAGCTGTTAACCTGCCAACAGTGTGGAAAGCGCTCCACTCAAAAAGAGATCCTTTACAGGCACATGAGAAAACACACCAGAGAGAAAGAGTTTCAGTCAACATAGAATCCTTAAGTTCAGATGAGAAGTCATACTGGAGAGACCTTTTTCCTGCTAACAGGGTGGAAGTTTCGCCAGTTTACACTGTAAATGAATATATATGATACTGGTGCATCTCGATAAAATGTCGCGGAAAAGCTAATTTATTTCAGTAATTCAACTCAAATTGTGAAACTCGTGTATTAAATAAATTCAGTGCACACAGACTGAAGTAGTTTAAGTCTTTGGTTCTTTTAATTGTGCTGATTCTGGCTCACATTTAACAACAAAACAATCTCAACATTTGTTGAGTCATCTCAACAAATTAGATTACGATGACATGCCAATCAGCTAATTTACTCAAAGCACCTGCAAAGGTTTCCTGAGCCTTCAAAATGGTCTCTCAGTTTGGTTCACTAGGCTACACAATCATGGGGAAGACTGCTGATCTGACAGTTGTCCAGAAGACAATCATTGACGCACTTCACAAGGAGGGTAAGCCACAAACATTCATTGCCAAAAGAAGCTGTCTGTTCACAGAGTGCTGTATCCAAGCATGTTAACAGAAAGTTGAGTTGAAGGAAAAAGTGTGGAAGAAAAAGATGCACAACCAACCGAGAGAACCGCAGCCTTATGAGGATTGTCAAGCAATATTGATTCAAGAATTTGAGTTAACTTCACAAGGAATGGACTGAGGCTGGGGTCAAGGCTTCAAGAGCCACCACACACAGACATGTTAAGGAATTTGGCTACAGTTGTCGTTTTCCTTTTGTTAAGCCACTCCTGAACCACAGACAACGTCAGAGGCGTCTTACCTGGGCTAAGGAGTAGAAGAACTAGACTGTTGCCCAGTGGTCCAAAGTCCTCTTTTCAGATGAGAGCAGGTTTTGTATTTCATTTGGAAATAGTGATGGGAAGTTCGGATCATTTCACCGACTCAGACCTTTGAGTCTCGTTCAGCAAAATAAACAAATCTTTTATCAAGTCATTTTGTTCATTTTAGCAAAATGTAATTAAAATGTTACGTGTTACTTCCCCAACACATTTACTACTTACGCAAACGTTGATCACACAACAAACAATACAAAACTACAATGCTATAATGAACAGAAAAGATTAATTCATTGTTTACCTGGTTCTTCAGTCTATGATTAGCTCACCTAAGGTTTTGGGTTTAAGTCGTTCCTTCTTCACGTGACAGCCCCATACGCTATTTCTGACATTTCTGTCACTATGTTTTTGTTACTGTTTCTTGAGTATCTGTGGTGTGGTATTATTTTATAAATAAATAAAACCCTGTTATAACTATTGATTAATTTGTCTTTTTGACTGTTTATCAGTAAACAAACACTAGGACATATAATCCAATAATAATCCAAGCCTACAATACAAAGTATTTATAGCCTAGTTTGTTCATTTTTACTCCAATTTTGAGTTTGCTGGTATAATAATTGCTTTTCCTAGGCAGACTTGACATATTGGTCTAATATATGTATAAGAAGATTGGTCAAAAAGGACATAATGACAAAGTAAAAGCAAATAACATTTTGAATTTGAATGATTAATGCTAGTTTAAAACATTAAGGTTATGATAACTTCAGCTTCAACAGTCGCTACCCAATGTAACGCCACGCCAGCAGAGGGAGCCATCCTCTGAATACTGACGGAGATCTACTCCCTCTGCTGCTTCTACCTTGTTGGTGAATTATCTGGATTATCCCTTCGCTTTGTGAAGTATTGCCAGTTACACTGCCTTACCGAGCATTTTCTTGATTTTCCTGTTTGCTGACCGCGTGTATGATTCTGCCTGTTTGTCTTTGATTATCTGGATTATCCCTTCTGATTTCGCTGTCTGATTGGACTGATATCTGTGTTTGGACCTTTGCCTTTGGATTCTCCCTTGTTTATGTTCACAGATTGGACTGATTTTCTGGTATTGACCCACTGCCTGTCTACGATATCTGTTTGTTTCTGTTGCTGCTCAATAAATCCCAAGAAAATCTTGGATATTGTAAGGCTATTAAACAAAACAATCCCAAACTGAAATAAAACTGGAGAGTTAAAGTTATTTACTTAGAAATATAATGTGCTTGGGTCACACAAAGGTTTAACCAATGGTTCAGCTGAAGGACAACTGTCACTCAAGACTGTCACCAAGGGAACGGTGACCATTCCACACCGTCCCCCTTTGTTTTGCACTAGCTGAGGGGCAGAGAAGAGCCTCCGACAGATTTTAACACGTCAGGACAATGAGCACTAGAAAATCGAGTGATGTTTGGTCTCATTTTGTGGCAACTTCAGCCACTGAAGCAAAATGCAACATCTCCACTGGGACCACATACCTTGTTTCGCCCATATGCTGAACCTCATTGTCAGAGCTGCATTGAAGGAGGTCCAAGCAATATTGCAAAAGGTCAAAACAATAGTTTTATAGAATAGAATACTTCCATAGAAGTACAGTTGCTTCAGACAAGCTCAAGGCCACACAAAAACAGATGGGTCAAGAGCCGTTGCGGTTAAAACAAGAACATGTTGAAAGATCCAGTCATCTCCACCCTGACACTAACTAATGCACCTCTGCCAACCTTGTCACCAGAGGAATGGAACATTTCCAGAGAAATCTTGGACATTATTAAGCCATTTGAAGAGGTCACCACTGAAGTGAGTGCAGAAAAGTAAGTAGTTTAAGGACACATATTATACAATCACTATAAACATTAAAACCACATTTTATACCGTCTCTTGATGCATGTTTTTCTGTACCCATATTTATAACATAAAAAATACATTCATAAAACAAATTTATTTAGTAATAAGTAATTTATAAACAATTTGTATTCTTGATAGGTTTGTGACCGCATCCAAAGTCATTTTGATGACAAGAGGTCTTCAGAGGATTGTTGCCCGATATCAAAGAAATCCCTCCAGCTTTGACCCTGTTAAAAAACTAGTGGATGCTCTGATGTCAGAAATGACTAGGAGGTTTGGCAAAGTGGAACACATTGAAAAGCTTGCTGATGCTACTTGCCTGGACCCTAGGTTCAAAAAGCAAGCTTTTGTCAATCACCAGGCAGCAGAAGAGACAGTAAAGCGGATTACAGCAAATGCAGCAGCTATTAACCCAGCTCAGAGTGAGGAGGAGAATACTTCAGATCCTGGTGCGACTGCCAGTGCAGGGGCCATGTTTTGGGAAGACTTTGATGAGAGGGTAACAAGCTTGAGGCCTTCTGCTTCCTCTTCTAAGACCTCAGATGCTATGATGGAGATGCGGGCCTACCTTGGAGAGCCACTCTTACCCCGCACATCAGACCCTCTGGCCTGGTGGAGGAGATGTTCACCAGTAAACAAAACCCTTTCTGAAGTCACGAAGACAAGACTTTGCATTGTGGCCACATCCGTGACATCTGAAAGAATTATTTCTAAAACTGGGCAGATTCTCTCAGAGAGAAGAAACAGACTCAGCCCATCCAAGGTCCGGGAGCTTGTTTTTTTTTTTTTTAATGCAAACATGCATTAAAGCAAGTCCTAAAAATATAGCCACAGTGTGTTATTTATTTTAAAGCTTATTTATTTTTATTTATTTAGAAAATGTCTAGCTTGTTGTGCAATATTTTTGTTGTTGTTGTGATTTCAAAGGTAATTTGTTAAGGTTAAAGGGTTCTGTATCTCTAGTATCTCTTAGTATTTCTTATTTTCATTTATTTTTTATTTAAATGGTTTACAATTAATTTGGGAATAGTTAACCTCTTTGATATAAAGTTTTTGGCACAAAAGTGTTATTTTAAAACTATTTTAAACTAAAAAAAGACAAGATTGTTGTGCAATATTTCGTTTTTTTATATATTGTACTTTTAAAGTTAATTTGTTAAGGTTATTAGACTCTGGCTTTTAGTATCTTTTAATTTCTTTTCATTTAATTTTTAATTATTTGTTTTTTTTATTGTTTTAATTTATTTTGGAATAGTTATCCTCTTTGCTATAAAGCTTTTCTGGCACAAAAATAAAAAAGAAACAACAATTCAAGAGTATGTACACAGTGTTTCTAATGTTTTTAAAGTGTCATATGTTACAAAAGTATAGTTTACACAGACAATCTGATTTATTAAATAACTGCATAATTAAGTTATCAAGTATAAAAGTAATTAGTTACAAGTTATTGAGTATCATGTGACTTTTCAGTTAAAAACAACTTGTCAACATTAAAGGTAATTTATAATGGACTAAAAATATGAGTGACTCAAAAATGCTTCATGAATCCTAAACAAATAACACTACAGTTCTATAGTCTAATCTGAAGGGTTAGCTCAAAAGACATAAATCATACAACAAGATAATTTTTGAAGATTAGAATCCTCTGTAAAAAAACAAAAACAAACAAACAAACAGAAAAAAAGTATCTCAAAATCAAAACCATCTTTATCAAAGTGATATCGCCATCATATGGACAAAATTTAAAGCATGACCAACTCTTTATTACCACATTCAGTGTTATGGAAAAGTACCATCATGACAGAAATTAAAAGCAACAATTTGAGCTCATAGCCCAAGTTGCTTGAAGTCAAGTGTTAAGTTTCCACAGTCTGTGATGATTTGGGGTGCAATGTCATCTGCTGGTGTTGGTCCACTGTGTTTTTTTGAAAACAAAAGTCACTGCACCCGTTTACCAAGAAATTTTGGAGCACTTTTTGAAGATGCTGATTTCATTTTCCAGCAGGATTTGACACCTGCCCACACTGCCAAAAGCACCAAAAGCTGGTTCAATGACCATGGTGTTGGTGTGCTTGACTGGCCAGCAAACTCACCAGACCTGAACCCCAGAGAGAATCTATGGGGTATTGTCAAGAGGAGAATGAGAAACAAGAGACCAAAAAATGCAGATGAGATAGAAACCTGGGCTTCCATACCACCTCAGCAGTGCCACAAACTGATCACCTCCATGCCACGCTGAACTGAGGCAGTAATTAAAGCAAAGGAGCCCCTACCAAGTATTGAGTACATGCAGTAGGTAGACATCCAAAACGTTGGTTCTACCGCCGCTCGTACAAACGCCTCTTCTTATTGAAATTATGAGGTATTCTAATTTGTTGAGATAGTAAATTGGTGAGTTTTTGTTAAATGTGAGCCTAAATCATCACAATTAAAAGAACTAAAGACTTAAACTACTTCAGTCTGTGTGCCTTGAATTTAATACACAAGTTTCACAATTTGAGTTGAAGTACTGAAATAAATGAACTTTTCCACAACATTCTAATTTATTGAGATGCACCTGTATGTAGAGAAGTCATTTATATGTGATCATAGTGGATAGAGTTTGAGATAAAAATAATTATCCTTAAGTACTACTAGAGGATTCACTTGAGAGAATGTCATCAGAGTGACATGAAACAATTAGGAATTATGTAATAACTCACATCAGAGAGAAGTCTTACATGTCATAGTATTGTGGAAAGACTTGCAGAAACAAAGCAAACCTTGAGGTTCACAATAGTTAACACTGGAGAGAAACTTTTCACTTTTCCCAAGTGTGGGAAGAGTTTACCCTTAAAAGAAATGATAACATTCACATTAGACTTCACACTGAAGAAAGTTATTTCACATGTCTTCAGTGTGAAGAGTTTCATCTATCAAAGAGACCTGAAATGTGGAGTGCTACTCAGTGTGGCAAAAGGTTTATAAAATAGCAATTCCAGTAATCTGTTGTGCATGCATTCTGGAGGAAGACAATTTATCAATTTATTTTAGTGATGTCAATACTCAAAAATACACATTGTTAATTTTTTATATTTAAAAACGTGTTTTCACTTCTTGTTACAACCGAAGTTTGGAACGAGCATAAGCCATGCAAAAAGAAAAAAATGTTGCAATGGCCAGGGGAAAAAGATAAACAAGAAGGAATATGAACATATTTTTACATCCCAGGGCATAATATTGTTTGTTGTTGATTTATATTTTGATTGCCATACTACACGTTGTGCATATACTGTGTGTGAGTAGTTCTCTCTCTCTTTTTCCCATTCTTCTATGTTGAGAATTGTAAATACATACCACACTTTCGTTTTGAACTTCTGTGCAATCTTCTTGCCATTTTTTATTTTTCTCATGATTGTTTTTCCTCCCCAATCCTACACTGGGTATAGGACATAACAATTGGGGGCTCGTCTATTACCAACCAATTGGAAACTTATCCTAAATTTTACTGATAACTACTGGTGAGCTTACCAAGCGTTTGTAACTCAGAGGCAAGTGTGCTTGCTTGCTTGGAAACCATACTGTGAGATATGGACTTGAATTTAGTAATGTTTACATTATGTCCTGCATTAGAAGAGTTTAATTGTTAAAAAAATGCTTGCTTATGATTGCTTGACTTGGCAGTAAAGAAGCAAGAATATAAGACAGCCTTGAAGCACAAACCTTCTGTAGAGTGCCAGTTCTTACTAAGTCAAGATCATCTTTAGCTAGTGTTAAAGAAACAGTGAAGTCTGAATTAGATGTCAGCAAGTATGTAAGGCTAGTGCCTCATTTTCATTGAAAATACATGTATTTTATCACCTTTGAAAGTACAGATGCTAGGCCGGGGGTGTACAAACTCGGTCCTGGAGGGCCAGTGTCCTGCAGAGTTTAGCTCCAACTTGCCTCAAAACACCTGTCTGAAAGTTTCTAGTATGTCTAGTAAGACTTTGATTAGAAACCTTTTGTGCTGCTAACGCAATGCTCTACCACTGAGCCACAGGAACTCTTACAAATAATTCACTACAGCGCTGGAAAGAGACATCACATTTTTTTCACATGTAAGCTCTGGGGTTGAACTGTAAAACACCTGTAAAATTCAGTAAACGTCTTATTGATGATGTATTTTGTACAGACAAGCATATGAACCCAGAATATAAACACAATGGGCAAAGTTTCACGTTAAATGGTTTCCCATAGAAACACAGAAGATAAACACTGAACCATTAAGCGGATTGCGTTCATATTCTGGCCTCATCTGCTTACCTATGTAAACTATGCATCATTAATATAGTGATTACTGAATTTGATCTTATAATATTACTGTTTTAAATACATTAAGGCACTTCAAGTGTTTTTACAACGTTTGTCGCACTGTTTAATGATTGAAATATTGCCAGAGGTGCTTAAAATGGATTGCAAATGGCCAAAATTTGCATTTTGTTCACATACCTTTGTTTTATTCTTTTGAGAAGTGATGTAAATATTTGCGGCTGTGGAACAAATGGAAAATGAACAGGCTTGTGCTGCAGTTCTATGGATGTTTTGCCCTCCAGGTATTCGAGCCGGTCACGTGACAAAACGCTATCAATTGGTAGGTAAATATATTAAATTTGGGTGTCATCTGCATAACAATGAAACTAAATGTCATACTTTCTAAAAATATAGACTTAAGAAAGTAAATATAAAGGAAAGAAAATAGGAACCCCACATGAGAGAGAAACAGATGAAAACACAAAATTCCAAAGGCGAACGTAAAAGCTTCATTCAGACAAATCAGATGCAAACTATTTCAACACAGTGCCCTTAATGCCAACACATTGTTCCAAACGAGTAATCAAGATACTATGGTCTACAGTGCCAAATGGAGCCATAAGGTCTAAGAGCATGAGAACAACATAGTCACCTAAATCTGTGGCAAGTAACAGACCATTAAAAACTTTCAACAGGGCTGTGTCTGTGCTGTGAAGGGATTTAAAACCAGGCAGAAACAGATTCACAATTTCAAATAGAGAGTTATGAAAAACCATTGTGGCCGTCAGCTAATGTCTTTGTATACAAACTCTATAATGACGGGAAGAAGGAGGTCAATCTTCAAAGGAGGTGGGAACCGAACATTCAAATAAATTTTATGACAAAATAAATAGCGCGACAGCCCCTCATGGGCGACTGCCGCGCATAAAAAAAACCAAACACAAAATAAAACCCAGGCCGTCAGCTAACTGTCTTTGCTTTTTTGTAACATTATTATCGATTTTTTCGCTCATTTCCCAAACTAGATAACTAATTCCCATTCTCGGCCCACCCCACTTATATTTATTAACCAGGTATATATTCTATGTTATATATATAATATATATATATATATATATATATATATATATATATATATATATATATAAAAAAATTATATTTATGCATTTAGCAGACGCTTTTATCCAAAACTTACGACTTACAGTGCATTCAGGCTATCAATTTTTACCTATCATGTGTCTACCGGGGAGCACTAATCGATTTAAATTTTATATATATATAAATATAGTACAACCTTGCGCTTGGTAACGCAATGCTCTACCAGTTGAGCTACAGGAGCACTAAAGCACATTTAAATTTTAAATGCTGTTGTTTTGAACTATTTATTAAAAACAGCTGGAATATGTTTAAGCAGGCTGCCACATACAATAACACCACAGACCTCCAAGAGTACTCAAAGACTGTCCCTGCCTACATCAACAAGTGTACTGATGATGTAACAGTCACAAAGACCATCACTGTCCCGGCCAACCAGAAGCCGGGGATGAAAGGGGAGGTCTACAGACTCCTGAAGATGCGGAACACTGCATTCAGAGCTGGAGATGAGGGGGGCCTGAGGACAACTAGGGCCAACCTATCCCGTGGCATCAGAGAGGCTAAGAGACAGTACTCCAGGAGGATAGCCCATCGTTTCAGCGACAGCAGAGACACTCGGAGCCTGTGGCAGGGGATACAGACATTTAGGGCTACAAGCCCCCACCGCGGACCTGTGACAGCAACATCTCTCTGCTGAATGAGCTGAACACCTTCTCTCCTCGCTTTGAGAAACAAACAGCACCACTGCACAGAAGACTCCACCTCCTCCCGGCGACCAGGTGATGATGCTGACCCCAGACAGCGTGAGGAGATCCTTTAGCAGGATCAATACACGCAAAGCTCCGGGTCCTGACAACATTCCTGGGCGTGTACTGAGAGACTGTGCAGCAGAACTCACTGATGTCTTCACTGACATTTTTAACATCTCACTGAGTCAGGCTGTTGTTCCCACATGCTTCAAAGCTACCACCATCATTCCAGTCCCGAAGAAGCCATCTCCATCCTGCTTCATTGACTACCCTCCTGTTGCACTTACTCCTATTCTCATGAAGTGCTTTGAACGGCTAGTCATGCACCATATCAAGTCTGCCCCCTCCCCCCCTCCCCGGACCCCTTCCAGTTTGGATATCGGTCAAACCCCTCGACCGATGATGCCATCGCCACTGCCCTCCACTCAGCATTCACACATATAGACAAAAAGGACTCATACGTCAGAATGCTGTTCATAGACTTCAGTTCAGCATTCAACAAAATAATCCCTCAACAGCTCATTAACAAACTGATCGAGCTGGGGCTCAACACTTCGCTGTGCAACTGGATGTTGGACTTTCTGACCGGAAGACCTCAGGCAGTACGGGTCGGCAGCAACACATCCAGCACCATCACACTGAACACTGGGGCCCCCCAAGGATGTATGTGCTGAGCCCCCTCCTCTTCACTCTGCTGACCCACAACTGCACACCGTCACACAACTCCAACCTCTTTATTAAGTTTGCAGGATGACACGACTGTGGTGGGTCTCATTAGCAACAGAAATGAGACAAACTACAGGAGCGAGGTGAGCCGCCTGGCCGGGTGGTGCAGTGATAATCTCTCTCTGAACGTGGAGAAGACGAAGGAGATTGTTGTTGAGCTTCAGGAGAGCGCACACTCAGCATGTTCCTCTGACCATCAACGGTGCGACTGTGGAGAGAGTGAGCAGCACCAAGTTCCTGGGTGTGCACATCACAGAGGACCTCTCCTGTACCAACAACACTGCAGCACTGGCCAAGAAAGCACAGCAGCGTCTCTACTTCCTCCGCAAACTGAGAAGAGCCACTGCCCCTTCTCCCATCATGTGCACCTTCTACAGAGGCACCATCGAGAGCATTCTGACCAGCTGCATCACTGTGTAGTATGGCGCCTGCAACGCGTCCTGCCGGAAGACTCTGCAACACATAGTGAGAGCAACTGAGAAGATCGTTGGTGTCTCTCTCCCCTCCCTCCAGGACATTTACGGAACCTGTCTCACCTGTAAAGCCCTCAGCATCGCAGGTGATCCCACCCACCCGTCACACAGCTTCTTCAATAAGCTCTTTGCACTACAATCATTATATCTGCACTGTTTCTTTACTTTACTGGTTTGCACTCTATCTGCCATGTGCCTTGTGCTGCTTTACTTATCTTTATTTTTTACATTACCTATTTGTATATTTGTGTAGTTGTACTTTATATTTTATCTGTATTTAATGTTCTACTGTTAGTGTTATCTGTATGCACCAAGAGTCTGAGAGTAACACAATTTCAATTATTTGTATGTATGTACTGTACATGTGGAAGAATTGACAATAAAGCAGACTTGACTTGACATGCATGGTTTATGCACACACGTAACAGCAACACACAAAGACAAAATTTTAAATCAATAATCAAATTTGAAACAACTCTGCATAACTCTGTACAACTTAAACTTTTTGCGCATGTACCAGATAAGATCAAATATAAATAACTTTCATATGTGTAGAGCAGGGAATTTTCTACAGCAATGCTTTGATATATGGACAGCAAATTTTACTTGTGTCATTGTTACATTACTCTGACCACGCAACATCAAATTAATAGTGGTTTTTCAGCCATTTTGCATACAATCATCTTAATGTGTAATTTAATTGCTCATTGTGGCAGTTGTTATTATGGCCAGCCATGCTTGCCTTATCATGCCTTTTTTGTGCTTGGCCCCGTAATTGCTGCTTGCAGCTATATTTTATATCTGAAACTCTTTTTCAGAGTGGTCACATAGGAACAGTTTCTCTCTATGAAGATATTAAGGTTTCCTTCATCTGTAAAACTCTGTTCGACCATGTGCCAGTCCTGTGGTCTTAAGGCTTGTTTAATGTAAAAAAATAAGAGTGATTTATTCATGCTTGTTAAGGCGTCATGATATCTAAAATGGTTTCTTTCTTGAGTGAATTCTCATGTGGTAATTAAGAGTCACTTGACGTCTGAAACTCTTTCCACACAGAGCACATGTAAACGGCTTCTTTCCCGTGTGAATGTCCATGTGAGTCTTAAGAGATCCTTTTCGTGAGAAGCTCTTCCCACACAGTTTGCAGGTGTGAGGGTTTTCTCCAGTGTGAACTCTCATGTGGGATTCAAGGGACTGTTTATGTCTAAAACTCTTTCTACAATGAGAGCATCTGTAAGGCTCCTCTCCAGTGTGAATTCTCATGTGATTCTTGAAGCTTACTTTATGAGCGAAACGTCTTCCACACTGCTGACATATAAAACAATCCTCTCTTGAGTGAATCCTCATGTGGGAAACAAGGGTGTCTTTATGTGTGAAACTCTTTCCACACTGATCACATTTGAATGGTTTCACTCCGGTGTGTATTCTCATGTGGGAAAGAAGAGCTTTTTTTTGTTTAAAACTCTGTTCACATTGAGGGCAGGTGAAAGGCCTCTCTCCTGTATGAATTCTCATGTGGCTTTTAAGGTTCCCTGTTTGATTGAAACTCTTTCCACACTGTTGGCATGTGAAAGGCTTCTCTCCAGTGTGAATTCTCATGTGTACTTTAAGATTTCGATGATTACTGAAACACTTTCCACATTGATGGCAGGTCTTAGATTTGGTCTTCTGGGGTCTTTTTCGTGAGGACATCTTTTCAGTCTTTATGCATTTTTTTCCGGTTATGAAATCATGATGTTCCTCATATTGATCTTCCATTTCATTCAGTTCTTGACTCTCTTCTTTCAGTGACATCAGGTCTACAGTTAAAAAAGACAAATACTTGTTAAACCCACACTGGTTTCCATTAAAATTGTACTATTATTACACTGATCAGTGATTATACATTCCACACATGAACCCAAACACCCCGGAACGGGATTAAATCCTAAATTATCGCCATGACAACAACCTCTACTAAAGGAAACTGTTCAAACTGAAAAAGTCCAAACGGTATGTGAGTGTGAGAATTTTGGGCTAGTTCGCTGTTTTTTTCTTGCAAGATCTGGCAACAAGAGTAAGGAAACACTTGTACCTCTTTCCCTGTAATTTCTTGCACAGATTAAACTTGTTCTTATCTGACCATCATCTGTTCGTATAAGTGAATGAAAAGGTATCATGTAAATCACAAATACAGTATGGGGTACCACAAGGCTCAGTATTAGGAGCGTTCCTGTACATGCTACCATTGGGAGATATCATTAGAAAACATGGTGTTAGTTTTCACTGTTAGGGAAAGTGAAAGAAAGTGAAAGTGACAGTGAATAGGAGTCAAACTCTCTAACCATTAGGCCACGACTTCCCCAGATGTAGGCAGTTGTAGGCTGATGATACTCAGCTTTTTTTTTTCAGATTTATTTGTGGCCTGACGAAACGTACCAAATCACAAAACTGTTGACATACAACTTAGTAGGAGGAAATTACTGTCCATCCAATTAAAAAAAAAAAAAAGTGCAAACATAGGTTTTAATTATTGGAACAAAAAACTATGCACGCAATGATCTAGAAGACTGTCTAACACTTGATGCCTGCTCTGTCAAGTCTTCGGCATCAGTAATCTGGGTGTGCTAGAAGAAACAGTTGAGCGACAGATAAGGACAGCAGTTTGTAAGTGTTTTGCCTCGTTTTCTCATTAGACTACTGCGTGATCGTCGTTGCTAGGAAAACTTTGCTTTAATTACTGTGTGTCTTACCCTGGATAAAATACGTGTGAAGTGGCGTTTGGTTTTGCGTTTGCCTATCGCGGGACTGGCCAGTTTCGGTCTGCTAAATAGAGAGGCGTGACAAGCTGACTTCAATCACAGGTAATCAGGCAAATATATAAGTGGTAGGTGTCACCGCGGCAGCCCTCGTGTGAAGCCTCCTCGTGTGAAGACCGACGAGTGTAAAGACCATCGACTCTACCTGCGCGACTCCAACGAGCAAGGACACCAACAGGGCACTTGAGTATTGCTTTTCTCCCCTTCACTTTTTGTACAGCTCGTCCTCAAATACTTATTTTGCTCACTTGTACTCACTATGTGCTTTCAGATCTCTACTATCACTACTAACACTCGGAGAACACGCTATGTACGTCGAAGGAAGGCCTGCCTGACAAATCTAAGGCCTGTCCCTCTGACCTCTACTACTACACTCTCTATTCCAGTTGGTCTCTGGAACTGCCAGTCCGCTGTTAACAAAGCAGACTTCATTTCTTCTATTGCTACTCATTCCGGTCTCAGCCTCATGGCACTGACTGAGACTCTCTGCAGGACAGTGGCCCTCCAGATTGGAGTTCGATACATGTGGTTTAGCTCATTAGTACTTGATACTTGATCAGTACTCTTCTCGCATTATAGTCTCTGCCTCAGATGTCAGGCCAAAGGACCGTTCCACCTGGAAACAAAGATGCCGTGATGCCAAATCCTCTCAGGAAAGAAGAAAGCCATTGTGTTTACAACTGTGACGACGAGCACTTATCAGGATCAACTAAACACTGGACTTTCAAAAGTAGGTGAAAAATGTAAAGTATGCAGCATAGAATCTTTAAAATACCGGTCTGTTATAGTGGCGACATTTCCACGCCTCAAAACGTGACCCTGACCATTTGATAATACCTAGAATATCAAAATCAACTACGGGCGGCAGATGCTTTTACTATTTAGCGCCCAAACTCTGGAACATTTTACCTAGCGTTGTTTGGGAGGCAGACACACTCTGTCAGTTTAAATCTAGATTAAAGACCCATCTCATTAACCTAGCATCCACATAATACACTATCACATTTATATAATTCAAATCTGTCAACGGAGATCATGACCTGCAAAGAACTCGTCAACTAGACCGTCATCAGCACAAATCCTCAGCAAAGACCATGAGAATCATATTAAAACACAGCCCTTTTGTGGCCAGTTTTGACTCCTTCACCATGTGATTTATTCAATATGCAAGCGGTTCTGGCCTCCTAATGGAGTTTGGGTTTCTTGCCACTGTTGCCTTTATCTTGCTTAGTTGGAGACACTTAATATTTGGCAATATTATTGACTTGACTGGACAGACACTATTGGAAGAGAGCTGAGCTGGACAATGACATCACTATTTTCTCCATAGTTGATTGATAGATGAATTGAACTCAGTCCATAATTGATGGACTTTACACAGTTATTGAACTGACCTCAGCTGAACAATAAACTTGTTTTTTAGAGCTGCTTAACAGCACTCAACTGAATTCTGTTTGCATCTCTGAATCATTATTCTCTTGTTTATTTTCTACTTTAAAGCTGCTTTGAAACAATCTATATTTTATAAAGCATTATATAAATAAAAGTGAATTGACAAATTTAGCTGCAGTGTGTACATGGCTAATATGACAGTGGTTTTTATTGAAAATACAACAATGAACTGTAAAACCAAACAGCCAAATTCACTAAACAAGTTAATTTCATTCAGATATTACTGAAATAAATAATATAATCTTTACAGAGTTCACATGACTTTCAGGCAGAACTCAAACTGAATGTTAGAGCAGATTTCTAGTTCCCAGCATTTGCTTTAGGCTGTACAAGGAGGTAATGACATTATTTCACGTTTTTACACAAGACAAATATAGGGTAGAGCATAGAGCCTCTGGTTTAATGCTACCTTCACGTGCAATCAAAATTATCGTAAATATGAAATTGTTTGCGAGGTATTTCTACTGTTATTAATTGTACATTAAGAAATATTCTAATGCTTATTTTTCTTTTTTGTATTTTGCTACATTTTTTTTTCATGTAGCTAGGCAACCACCGAACCAGTTGTCTAGTGCTCTAAAATCTTAGGTTTGCTATTAAGTAAACTGCTATATTAGCAAAAACTTAAAAAAATACAGCTCCAGATGACCCGACAAAGCCAGCACTCTCCATTCATTCAATTGGACAATGGAAAACCAGCAAATGACATCGGGTGCTTTTGCCCTCAAAGTTGATTTTTTTTTTTTTCAACTTCAGACACAGCGCAAAATGCTCACTGCCAATAAAAAAAACAATTAAGAAAGGCGCCTCTCACTGCATAAAACACATTCTGTCTGATCAGGGCCTAATCCATTAACATTGTTGCTGAAAAAAAATGGCACTGCATACGCACTGCAGGCGGAGTATGTGTGAACCTGGCGTCTCACATCTATTGTGGTCAAGTGATCTCGACTCGCTTCGTGTCAAATAAAACCACTTTAATAAAGACACTCATGTGACATTCTTCAAAAATATCATTAATTTCTGTAGAGCTGGACATTTTAATTAGGATCAGATGAGTGAGTTCAGCTTTGAGAATGAAAACCAACCTGTGTGTGTCTCAGTATCTTCATGTTTGACTCTGAATGTGTCTTCAATCTTCACGTCTTCTCTCTCCTCTTTAATAAACTCCATCTTTATAACAGTGTGTGTCTCAGTCTCTTCAACAGGAGCCTCTCTGTGTTTAAGATCAGAATAATTAACACATAATAAACCCAATCTAAATCTCTGGGTGCGTCTCAATCAGCTCCCTAGTTCAGTAGTCAGCACACTAGTAAGGGAGTCAGTCAGAGTGAGAGTTAATGGACTTATTACCTAATTGTTTATGCGATTTATATTTGGTAATTAATAACTTGTCATAAAAGTCGTATAGGCCTAATTAAACATACAAGGTTCTATAATTTTTTTTTCCATTTCTAACACTTGTACATGCATTTATAAATTGCATAAATAATGTTATGAGATTAAAGTTTAATATAAATAAATATGAAATGATAGAAAAAGAATTAAGCTTTTAAATGTGAAGCTAAAAGTACCGTAGGTTGCGGCAAGCAACTCTTAATAAGTGAGTCACTGAGCCATTTATTCAATTGATTCTTTCAAAATGACTGATTCATTCAGGAAGAAGTAAGAAACGGTTTTTAAAATGAACGAATCCGTGAATCATTGACTCACCCGATTTGTTCGAAACGCAGATTGATTCAGTAAGGAAACACCTGCAGAGATGCTCAACATGGCTTTGTTTAGAACAATTTACTTTTACGAAATAGAGCAAAAAATAACTTTTGAAGCCTAAACAAAAACGTCATAACCTAAAATCTAAACCCAAAATAAAAACGACAGAACTTAAAAGCTACCACGGTATAAACAAACCACATAACCACGGTTGCTTGACTTCAGCGTCACCAGCACGCTTCCCACAACTTTATCAAACTTATTTTTAACACGTTCAGTGAAAAGGATTTGCTCTGTATATGAATTTTAATCCACGCTACATGAACCTTTTCATATAAAAACTGGAATAAATACAAAACTAGAGCCAAACGAAAACTGAAATGAGACGTTAATAATAAATAGTATAATGAATAAATTAAATAATCATAACTAAAGGACCTATGAAAGCACGTATTTCTGTACATTTCAAAATAAGGTGCATTAAAGTGAATAAATCTCTGAATAATATAAATATTAAAATAAAAACATGCCTCCACTTACTATTCAATAAAATTCTAGTGCATTTAATCTATTAAAAACAGGATATGGTAAGATTAAATTTACATTAAATTTAAAGTACCATGTTTCAGCAATTGTTTTGTTAGGATGGGTACACAAAATGTTATTGGAACATTTCACGTTAAAGTTTTTCTTTTATTGTGACTAAGTCGGTAAATGTAGTGTTTACGTGGAATAATCGTAATATGAGTTTAACTTATGAACTCACAGTCTCCGCATCGGTAGGAAAGAGATAAAATGAGCATAAAACGCGGTGAACTATTAACTGGTTATTGTACAATTAATTGTACTATAAATCATACACTACAATTGGAACATACTGTCAATTAATAAGCTGTTCGGCGTGATGATGTTTAATGTCTCCGACAGCGTCTGTAGTCCCATGTAGCATTTCGTTAGCAACCGTAACGTTACAGTTTAAAAAAATCAGGAGTGGGGTGTAACTGGTGGGTTTTGTGTCGTAGAATAAAACGTGAAAGTATCTTGAGCCTGTGTGAACCACGGACCTTATTTTAGGGCTTTAACCAAACTCCCATTCAGAAAACCCACTGACTCTGGGACGATGTTGTAAACTTGCAACAGAACACATTAATATTGTTATTACAGATTTAATCATTATTAGTCTTTCTTGACAGCTCTTACAGCTCTTACCTGGATGGGATGAATTTGCATTATTTTATTTTATTCATTTGCTTAAATTAGGGATACATTATTATGCAATTATTTTCCCCATTTTTATCTGAACAATTTAGCTTTTTTCAACTTTTTAAAATACCAAATTGTTTATGACATGATTATTTATTATGTATACATTTATGATTAATATAAATTAATAAATAGGGTCAAACATTAATTAGAATCTATTAATTCATCTGACTAATCATGTCTAAAAATATAATATGTATGTCTACCAAGCTCAAATCGCGTCCCGTGTTGATTTGATTTTACCTTTAAATATCGGACTTGTTTCAGCCCTGTTGGCCAGTTCACCTGTCAATCACGAGCCTCAGTGGGCGGGTCTTGTTCGGAGTGAACGATGACGTGATCAGTCGGATGTGCAGGTGCAAATCTGATTTTAATGAGCATGAAAACTCAGTGCTGATTCGTTAGGGGCATAGCAGTGAGAATATTCCTGCTTGATAGTGACTAAATTATTCTTTATACTGAACTGATGGGAGCGAAATGAGACGACGTCTTTTTTCTATTGTCCGGATGCGCTTTACAAGCACAAAATAATGTTCGTTGATGTTAGGTGAAGTATTACAGTGTCACGTTCAATAACGAGTAAGCAACTCTTCATTTACAAATCGATTGAAACACGTGAAATACTTAAAAACACAAACCTTTCTTCAGCTGAATCACAACAAACGCAGGAGCGCGGCGCAGCCTTGTGACGTCACACACGCACGCCACAATAAAAGTCCTGAGGCGTTTCTCAAAAGCAGTCCAGTCGTTTCTCAGGTGGAGCAGCGTCACATGACCTTCACTTGACCTCTTTGTATACCTTCTCGTTTTTATATTTAATGTATTAAACATATAAGTATTAACATGTGCCTAATATGATGCTAAAAATGTAATTACATACGAAACAACTGCGTCTTTCAGTTTTCAATTTAAATAAAAGAAGTAAATGAATTCATTAAATAATTGATTGAAACGGAATTAATTTCAGACAGTATGCTTAAAACACAGCTGAATAAATACACATAGTCTCCAGGAACCCTTACAAAAAAATCCTGCAGGCCCTACAGACCACATACCTGCATATTCCTACAGGATCCCACAGGATGTTCCTGACCATTTTCCTGCAGGACTCCTACACAATCCTACAGGAAATCAAAAGCATTAGCATTATTGTTCAGTTCCTGTGGGATGTCTGCAGAAATCTTAATGAATTATTATGTATAGTCATCATGTTGGACTGCTAAAGGGATAAACACTCATTAAAACCAATATAACAAAAAAATTTTAAAAAATAAAAACAAAAACTAAAAAAAAAATATCAACAACAAGTAAAAAAAGACTTCAGAAAATGTTAATTATGAATTATTTATTAGTCAAAAGAGCTTAAAGATAAAATGAGACAAGTGTGAAGAAAATAAACACTCTGAACAGAACATGGCCCATCATTCTTCAGAAACCAATATCACTGGACTCTGGAAAAAAAGAGAGAGAGAGACATCTTTGCCTTAACTTAGTTAATAAAATATGCATAATTACATGCATATGTTACAGTGAATTTGCCCTCACCTCTTAAGTGCTTCACCACTCAGTGTTGCAGCGTAACATTGTCCTTCTTATGTTGCCTGAGAAATATGTTTTTTTCTTCAATTTTTTAAGCAACAGTGTGTCATTTTGTGTTGAGAGACAAAATTAAAGTCACAGAACAACAAAAACAAATGCAATGTCACTTAATATGCAGTCTTTGGGGTCTTTTTGACCCGCAAATGACATTTGCTAAAATGTAGAAAAATGTTCTATTTGTCCAAATGGAATGAGACTTTGTAAAATGGTCAACACTTTCTAGATCTACAAATAAAAAACCAACTGCAAAGATATTTTGATGTTATGTTAGTGTGAAAATAAAGTCACACTCA
>NC_056613.1:212763-272763 GCF_018340385.1 Cyprinus carpio | reverse complement strand
CTCTTCCCCTCCCCTGTTGCAAAGTCGTGTGTTTATGCTGTATTGATTATGTGCTTTTGTTGCTGAGGTGTTTTTCCTGTTCTCACACTGTACCCTCAAAGGAGCATAGTCTGGGGGTTATTTTTTTTCTCCTCCCCTTCCTCATGTTATGCTGTATTTCTTCCTCAATTCCCTGTCTTCCTGTCCTGTCTACCCCCTTGTTATATTTTATGTATGTTGTGTATATGTATGTATGTATGGACAGGTTGATGGCTAATTTCGCTGGTACTTGTGACTAGTCACAATAAAGGGCTACTACTACTAAATCAAGATCATTAAGAATCATAAGTCTTAACCTTGTATTTCCTATTATTGTTACTTTTCGTTCCGTGTCTTAATGTGTTAATTTTGCACTGTATTTTTACCTTGCAGTCAGTAACTCTATAAAGACAATGGAGTATAAGTTGTACCTGCAAAGCAAGAGTACAATTCCAAGTAGCACTAAAAGAAGATGGAGCAATTGCCATAAAGGTACTGGTTTGTGGACATTGTATTGTAATTATTGTATTACTGATTTGAGATGGAACTGAGGATTATTTTCTGTTGCTTTAGATTATAGGAAAGAGCAATATAAAGCATGGTTGCAAGATCCAGTTCGTCAAGTAAGTATAAAGCTTAAATGCAGCTTATGTCTCATACCATTATAAGATGTTACATTACTATCATAATACAGCAGGGCTATTCAAATCTGGTCCTGAAGGGTCACTGCACTGCAGAGTTTAGCTCCAACCCTGATCAAAACACACCTGATCAAGCTAATCAAGGTCTTCGGGATCACTAGGAAATCACAGGTAGATAAGTTTGATCAGGGTTGGAGCTAAACTCTGCAGGGCAGTGTCTGTCCAGGATCAGATTTGAAGAGCCCTGTAATATAGTATATCATGACTAAAATGATCACCACATAAATTATTTTTAATTTGAGCAACAAAGTCACATATTTGTATGTGTTTCTGATTACAAGGATGACACATCTAACACTGAAGATGAGAACAGTTCCTCATGCTATAAGACCGAAACAGCACATCATACCTCAGTGGGTTGCTGTAATTTTAGGTGTTCTGCTCTATACTATATTTTAATGTGGGCTATCTGTTGACTATTTTTCATGTTTCTGATTACCAGGATGACACATCTAACAGTGAAGATGAGAACAGTTCCCCATGCTATGAGACTGACACAGAATCATATCATACCACAGTAGGTTGCTATTACAATATTTCAGTTATTCCTACTAATGTGGGCTATCCGTTGACTGGATTATCTATGGCTTTGACTGCAAGGAGGATACATCTGACAGTGAAGAAGAGGATTGGAACCAACTCAGCACAACACAAAACTATACTATGGTAAATATTTTATATATATATTTAGATATTTTTTTTTATATGTATATCTTTTTTTTTGAGAAATTAGGATGAAATGTCATCTGTTTAGCACTGCTTATACTTAGTTTACAAAAGAACTAGAGATTTTTTTTCTGTGTGTAGCAGGGAGAATCTGACAGTGAAAATGGACCACAAAACTGGCATATGACGACCCCTGAGGACAACACAGTGAGTAGATTTGCAGTGTCAAAATTTGCAATATAATAATAAACAGTATATTAGAATGATTTATGAAGGATCATGTGACTTGAGTAATGATGCTAAAATTTAAGCTTTGAAATCACTGGAATAAATTACATTTTAAAATATAGTCAAATTTTAAATAAAAGAAAACAGTCATTTTAAATAAAAAAAGATATATATATATATTTCAAAATTGTACTGCTTTTGTTACTCATTTAAAAAAATAAAAAAACCAAAAACCATCAAATGGTAGAGAACCCTTAAAAAAAAAAAAAAAAAAAAAAATTGGGATGCAGCCTGTGTGTACCTTTAAGGCATAGTATATGTCGGCAAATTGGGATGCAGCCTGTGGTGTTAGGTTATATTTGAGCTATACTATTGAATGCTATAGTGTACATGTACAGAGTAAGGTATCATGTTTAAATAGAAACAATTTTGTGTTCCTTTCAGATGGATGCTAAAGCATATGACAACACACCGAATTATGAGGGAGAGAACCCCAAAACAACGCAAGACGAGATCTATCCCACTGCTAAGATTAGTAATGAAGAATCACAACTGGCAGTTTTATGCGATGTTCTTAGGCACACCACAACAAAATCTGCTCTTGGTGACTTATTAGACCTAATTAATCTACATTGCCCAGAAGGAACCAACGGAGCACCAAATAGTCTTTACATGTTTTTGAAGGAATCTGATTATAATTCATTTGAAATTGTGTACATCTGCCCTACATGTCATCAATACTTTGGTAATGAAATCCCAGCAAAATGTGATTCATGTGGTTCTGAACCAGGGGATAAGAACTCTCTTATTAAATTTGGTGACGTTTTCATGAAAATGTCCATAAGAAAACAATTGGAAGAAAAAATGTCAGATTCTGCATTTACAGCAGAATTGAATTACAAATGGACCAGAGTGAAAAGCAGTCCAGACAGTGTTCAAGACATATTTGATGGTGAAATGTATAAATCAGTAGGTCCCCTGAATTATTCAAACCAATTCAACCTTTCACTTACATGGAATGTTGATGGTGTCCCTATTTTTAAGTCCTCTTCTTTTCACATTTGGCCAATCCAAGTAGTAATTAATGAACTTCCCCCAGATATGAGAAGTAAACGTGCTCCTGGCTGGTTTGTGGTTTGGTGCTTCTAAACCCAAAATGAACTCCTTTTTGCAGTCATTTGCAGTGCATTCAGTTAGAGCAGGAAGGTCTTTTAGTACAGCACAGAAGACAAAGTACACAGATGTTTGTGTTCAATCTTGTCTGTGTATGTGACTCGGTTGCTCGTTGAGTTGTCCAAAACACTAAGCAATCTAATGGTGAATATGGATGCAACTGGTGTTATCAGAAGGTAGAAATAGTTGCTAAAGGAAATGGTTTCACTAGGGTGTATGTGTCGCAAACAGGAGATACAAGACCCACAGCCAGCATTTTGATGATGCTAAAACAGCAGTCGAAACAGGAACATGTGTTAAGGGAGTCAAAGGGAACAGCAACAAGCCTGGGTTTTGACACAAATTTCACAATTTGATTTGATTTTGACTCACAAGCTTTCAATTCGATTCGACTCAATTAAATAATGACTATTTTGGATATATATCAAGTACAGTACAAAACACTTAAATTACACTCAATAAAGTGCTGGTTACAGTTCATCGGCAGGGTCATTTCAGACAACTTCTGCATGCGACGGTTTGTAGGACTGTTCACAACGCTGTGGAGGAGATGAGGACCATCCTCCACAAAGTTATTCAGGAGGTTTTGCTGGCCATGAACCATTCGCTGTGTTGCTGGAGCCATCGACAGGAGTCACATCAGGATTCTTCCTCCTGCTGAGCAACAAAATAGTGTTATGTAAACAGAAGGCTTATTTTACATGTGAATATTCTGTGTACACTGGCAACCACCAGGCTCTGTATCCACCAGCTGGATACTGTCTCTTGGGAGGTGGTGCCTGCAGCATCCTATTGCTGTCATGACCCCATACCACCAGCCTGATACAACAAGCAAGAAACATCATGGAGCACACCTTCGAGATGTTAACCCTCTGGGGTCGATTAACGCGGATACACGTTTTGTGGCATATTCTCCTGATAAGACTGAAAAGAACTTAAATTACACTTTCAGTTTTGATCGTACAGATAAGAGCAATACATCAATCGAATCTGTAAAGGGTCTACTTTTATTTGTATACACACATAATAACAACAAAACTTTGTGCACTTATAAAATAAAGGAAACAAACAGAGTACACTGTCTGCCGCCTTAGTTCTGCATGATCTTCATTTAGAAACACGTCATTAAAATGAACTGTAACTCAGCAAATACTCAACACAGAGACATGATCTATAGAAAGCTAGACATGTCAACAATAGTCCACGTGAAGCACACAGAGTGTAAATGCCCACATGACAGCAAACAAAGCAGCGAGACTGTTCAAGTTTTTTAAATTTACTGTTCGCTTCACGAGGAATAAGAGGAATAAGACATGATTCACCTCAATAAGACCGCTGAGAGGAATAAGATTTGGATTACCTCAGAAAGAAGAACGAAGCGGCTTGACGCAGCAGAGATAAACACGAGTAAGTCTTTTTTATTATTAATCTACTTGTATTAGGTTTCATATAACTTGTACACATTTTACTAGTTAGACTTTTTCCAAACTATAAATCCTGACTTAATGTATGGTCAAGTGAAACATTATGAAATTTCATTCACAGCATCTCAATGTTATATAACGATATAAAAGTAATATGAGTTATAATGTTGCAAGCTTAATGTCAGTAAGAATGATTAGACAAAACTTTAACTGTGATAGGCTATTCTTTGTTCACGAATATAGCCATATGTTTATAACTACAGTATACAGGTGCTTCTCAATACATTTACATTTACATTTAATCATTTAGCAGACACTTTTATCCAAAGCGACTTACAAATGAGAACTCAATAAATTAGAATGTCGTGGAAAAGTTCATTTGTTTCAGTAATTCAACTCAAATTGTGAAACTTGTGTATTAAATAAATTCAGTGCACACAGACTGAAGTAGTTTAAGTCTTTGGTTCTTTCAATTGTGATGATTTAGGCTCACATTTAACAAAAACCCACCAATTCACCAATCTCAACAAATTAGAATACTTCATAATAAAAATAATGTTCATGTACTGTAGTGAATTGTTGGCCTTCTGAAAAGTATGTTCATGTACTGTACATGTACTCAATACTTGGTAGGGGCTCCTTTGCTTTAATTACTCCCTCAATTCGGCGTGGCATGGAGGTGATCAGTTTGTGGCACTGCTGAGGTGGTATGGAAGCCCAGGTTTCTTTGACAGTGGCCTTCAGCTCATCTGCATTTTTATGGTCTCTTGTTTCTCATTTTCCTCTTGACAATACCCCATAGATTCTCTCTGGGGTTCAGGTCTGGTGAGTTTGCTGGCCAGTCAAGCACACCAACACCATGGTCATTTAATCAACTGTGCTTTTGGCAGTCACCACAGGGAAGCATGAAGTGCTCCAAAATTAACTAATATTCAAAAATTAACAAAACAAAAACAACAACTAAATCCAAAAAAATTTCTTGGTAAACGGGTGCAGTGACTTTGGTTTTCAAAAAACACAATGGACCAAAACCAGCAGATGACATTGCACCCCAAATCATCACAGACTGTGGGAAAACTTAACACTGGACTTCAAGCAGCTTGGGCTATGAGCTTCTCCACCCCTCCTCCAGACTCTAGGACCTTGGTTTCTAAATGAAATACAAAACTTGCTCTCATCTGAAAAGAGGACTTTGGAGCACTGGGCAACAGTCCAGTTCTTCTTCTCCTTAGCCCAGGTAAGACACCTCTGATGTTGTCTGTGGTTCAGGAGTGGCTTAACAAGAGGAATACGACAACTGTAGCCAAATTCCTTGACACGTCTGTGTGTGGTGGCTCTTGATGCCTTGACCCCAGCTTCAGTCCATTCCTTGTGAAGTTCACTCAAATTCTTGAATCGATTTCACTTGACAATCCTCATAAGGCTGCGGTTCTCTCGGTTGGTCGTGCGTCTTTTTCTTCCTCACTTTTTCCTTCTACTCAACTTTCTGTTAACATGCTTGGATACAGCACTCTATAAACAGCCATGTTTGTGGCTTACCCTCCTTGTGAATGGTGTCAATGATTGTCTTCTGGACAACTGTCAGGTCAGCAGTGTTCCCCATGATTGTGTAGCCTAGTGAACCAAACTGGGAGACCATTTTGAAGGCTCAGGAAACCTTTGCAGGTGTTTTGAGTAGATTATCTGATTATCATGTCACCATATTCTAATTTGTTGAAATAGTGAATTGGTGGGTTTTTGTTAAATGTGAGCCAAATCATCACAATTAAAAGAACCAAAGACTTAAACTACTTCAGTCTGCGTGCACTGAATTTATTTAATACACAGGTTTCACAGTTTGAGTTGAATTACTGAAATAAATGAACCTTTTCACGACATTCTAATTTATTGAGAAGCACCTGTATATATTGTAAAGGCCCACATACAAAGCATGCTTGTGTTTATGAATGTAACTAAGCTTTTGTTAATGAATATCTGCTCTGGTGTAAATATTTGTAATGTGTTATACCCCGTCATTGGTCTATCCTATCATCTGAAAATTAAACAAATAAACTAAAAATAAAACATAAAATAAATGTGCTATGCTATAATGTAATTCTTTTCTCCCTATAAACTATAAACATAAATTTTTATACATTTTTAGCAGTGCAAAAGAACCTGTTGCAAATTAAGCCAATGCAAATAAGCTTGGAGTCAGTATATATAGAAATTAAAACTTTTATTTAGCACACAAGTGATGATAAATACAATAATCATGTTACAAACGATGCTGTTCTTTCAATTCATCAAAAAAACCTGAAAAAATTATTATCTTTTCAACATTAATAATAATAATAATAATAATTATAATAATAAATGTTTTTTGAGTAGCAAATCAGAATATTAGAATGATCTCTGAAGGATCGTGTGACTGGAGTAATAATGTTAAAAATTTAGCTTTGATTGTTCCTATTAAACTGTTTAACTGCACTCACAAGTGAATCTCAAGTTATTTTGTGGGATAATTAAAAATATTCTAAATAAACTAAACATAAAAATATATACATTTATTTTGTCCTCACATTCTTTCTTGTAACTCTTCCCTCTCAGTCACACACCTGACTCTAAGGCTCATTATGCAGCTCATTATGCGGGTCTTTGTCTTCTCAGGTGTGAAACACACTAATATTCACGGTCAATCACACCTACTCGCATATGCCCTTTCGAAATAAAAAGTGTCTTAGGAATTTTAAATTAATGTATTGTTTTCTGTGAGTGAGTAAACAAGATGATTTTAAAACAATTTTAAAAAAAAAATCTAGTATTCAACAACCACCATTTACAACATTCTTAACAAAAAATCTGCATTATTTTTTATATGACCTTATTTCAGTGACTTCAAAATTGTAGTTTTTGACTAACCATGCATAAACATTGTTTTCTCAAAAACACAATCATGTACATACACGCTATTTACATATTATTGTAGCCCAGTTTGTACTGAATATAGTGTTTTCAGACTTTAGTCATGTATATGTTTATAAGCAATTGAAAAAAGCACAAAAGTCAGGGGATGTCAAAACTTCTCCAGGCACCCAAAACCCCCTAGACCTCAGAGGGTTAAAGACGTGCTGGCGTGCCATTTTCTTGAGGGCCCTGGAGATCAGCTCACTGTTCGCCCCAAAGGTGATTGGTGCCTGTTGTATCCTCCACAACATTTGTGACGGGAAGTGATCTCAAAGCCATGGACAAGATGGCAGCGAAGATGACATGGAGAATGCAGCAGTGGATGAGAGGGACCTGTCAGGGAACAATCTCCGAGGACATCTTGCCACTTAGCTTTCTTCTTCTGAGGAACTGCCTGCGTGTCTGAGTGAACATGACTATATCTAGACCAGGGGTGTCGAACTCAATTCCTGGAGGGCCGGAGCCCTGCAGAGTTTAGTTCCAACCCTGCTCCAACAAACATATCACGTAGTTTTCAAATAAGCCTGAAGGAGTTGATTAGTTGGATCAGGTGTGTTTAATTAGGGTTGAGGGCCCTGTAGGAATTGAGTTTGACACCCCTGATCTAGACAGGAAAGTGTTCTCTCCTCGTCCCCCTGTGCCTGTTCTTTCAGAAAATAAAGAAGAGCCTGGCTGTCACCTGAACTCTTTCTTGATCGATGGCTGCTCCTGGCTTCCTCAGAAAGGGTAGAAGCTGGTACAGTTTGAGGTACCACTGACTTCCATAGTAGGAAACAAATTGGAAGTCAGTGGTGCTCCAGAACAACTTGTGGGTGAATAAAAAATCTTTCTTTTAACAAACTAACATCAAACTAACAAACAAACACCAAACTAAACAATGAAAAATACCAATATGACTTTGCCTCTCGAAGGTTTGTGTGTGCTGCAAGTCCTCTAGCAGAGTCAGTCCCCATGAAGAGAGACTTGCTGAATCAACCGCAGAAAATATCCAGCTAGCAGAAGGCAGCAAGCTGAAATGAGGAGGAGGATACCAACTGCCATCCTCTCACTGGATCTTCAGAACATTATGCTTTGTATGACAGATTCCACGAATACAATACAAAAGACCCAAGAGATGCTCTAAGGAGAGTCCTTGAACTTTACAGATGGGTATCTACTCACATTGCAGGGCAACTCTTTGCTGCAATGCGCAAAAACTATTATTTCCTGAACATGCTGAATGCATCCACAAAGAAATGAAGATGGTTTGTTGACTTGTTTTGAATTTTATGCTAAGTTAGGCCAAATTAAACATGATGCAGCTATCTACAGTACTTAAGCACACAATATCACACACGTGTCATGCCTGTCCACAATACAAGCCAGTCCTGCTTTTGTGTAAGCCCTTTTTTTCCCTACTCCCACTTGCTTTGGGTTTGAGAAGCTTAGTGTACCGCATCCTCAACAGTGTTGCTCTTATCTGACACTCAATGTTTCCACTCTAAATTAATCTGAACTAATGTGCGTTAAAGTAATTATTTCCCTCAAAATGTAGAAACAATTACAAGCTTGGTTCTTAGAAGTATAAGCATCTATGTAGGGCTACAACCTTCGAACAGAGATAGCAGTGGTGGTCACAAACAACAACCACACAACAGAGCTACTTAAGGAGGCAATTCGTTCTTTGATAGATCTGTATGGAGCAAAGGATCTTAGTTTGACGTTTCAATAGCTAATGTTTACACTTGTTAACTAATGCGCAGGCAACTTTATACACTCATCCGGTATGTTCAAAGCCGAAGCCGTCTCCTCTGCTCTTTTCTTTTCATTGCGGCTACACTGCATGTTTTTGATGATTGCAGTCATATTGGCACCACATTTCGACAAGCCATTTCGGACCCATACTTGCTTCGCGGTCACCATTTCAAAAGTTCTGTCAACCTCTGTCTCCCTGTAGACTTCTCTCTCATTGGCTATTGTGAAAGTACTGACATAATCATAGCTGTAATCATCCCGGTTTAAAATCATAAATATCAAACATGTTAGATATTATCGGGATGGTTCTAATGTATTTGCGAGCAGATCTAGAGCTGTAAGACTCGATCTGTGATTACCTGGTAATCTGTGCTGAACACTGGAACTGACTGAGATCCTGGACAAGAATTTCTCTCAAATTCTCTTTTTCTCAAATCAGTTACCATTACAGTCTCCAGCCAATTTTAAAACATGTCTGCCTTTCCAACTGTCTCCTCCATTTGCGCTCCAAAAATGTGGATACTTTCCCCAACTCTTTATGACATTTAAGACTTTTTACGGACTTGACAACAATCAGTATCAGGGCTATGGGTTGCATCTTGCTTACTTGACCAAGAGACTGTCCTTCTGAGACCGCAAGCTTCATGCTTTCTCACCTTATCTCCACTTTTTCTTGCAATTACTCTGCTTATTTTACATATAAATAAAATATGATATAAACATCTTGTAATTTATATGACTCTCTGCACATCCCTGTTCACATTGGTTTGATTTGAATAACTGTAGTGTGCACCAAGTACTAGGGAAATACTAGAATGCAATCAAGTATCGGCAGACACTCAATATTTTATATGAATCAGATCAGATTGGGTGTTTTTTGAAATTGCTCCTTTTTCTAGGTCTCTTTCTTGCCAGAAGGAGTTCTTAGATCTATTTGATATACCAAAGTCTTCTCTAAAGATACGTGAAAAGCTTTCCTCCAGTGTGAGTCCTCATGTGGGTGTAACGGGTTCCTTTATTTATGAAGCTCTTTCCACACTGTTTGCATGTGTACGGCCTCTCTCCAGTGTGAACTCTCATGTGATTCTTCAGACTTTCTTTCCGTGAGAAGCTCTTTCCACACTGTTGGCAGGTGAAGGGTTTCTCACCGGTGTGAACTCTCAAGTGGACTTCAAGGTTAGTGTTGTTTGCGCAGCTCATTCCACAGTGATGGCACATGAAAGGCTTCTCTCCAGTGTGAGTCATTATGTGATTCTTAAGGTGATTACTGTCGATGAAACGCTTTCCACACTGATGACATGCATAGCAGCTCTCTTTCGAGTGAATCCGCATGTGATTATTAAGGCTTTCTTTACGAGTGAAACTCTTTCCACACTGATCACATGTGAACGGCTTCTCTCCGCTGTGAGTTCTCATGTGAGTCTGAAGATTTCCTTTTCGATTCAGCGTTTTTCCACACAGTTTGCAGGTGTACGTCTTCTCTCCGGTGTGAAGACTCTTGTGGGTATAAAGGGTTCCTTGATGTGTGAAGCTCTTTCCACAGTGATCACATGTGAACGGCTTCTCTCCAGTGTGAATATTCATGTGAATCTTAAGATTTCGTTTCTCAGATAAACTCCTTCCACACTGTTGGCAGGTGAAACATTTTCTAGTTCCAGTCTTCTGAGCTCTTTTTTCAAAGAAAGTCTTTTCAGTCTCTGAACAATTTAAAGATTTTTCTCCAGATATGAAATCATGATATTGCTCTTCTGTTTGATTCAGATCTTGACTCTCCCCTTTCACCTCCATCATGTCTAAAGCAGAAAATGACAAATATGTGTTTAAAGCATTAAAACAATCTGAACCACAATAGCCACATCCACATAATCAGGCACCATGACCAAACCTATAGAACTGAATGACATTTGAAACATGCCAAGAGCATCAAAACACCCAAATATACAAAGCCTCAAAAACTTCCTGTTGGGTGAAAGCTGATAATTGTCGGTGTGAAAGTTGTTTGGGTCAATGAGAACAGCACATCAAGTTTCATACAAATATGTACAACTATGAGTTTTTAATATCTGAATGAGATGCAGATTCACTCTCTGACAACAGGAGGTGCTTCTGGAACACCAGATACAGCGTTCCCTTGGTTACCGCTGTACACAAAGCAGTTTTGACAGCCATTTCCTTTGTTACCGCTGTACACAAAGCAGTTCTGACAGCAGTAGGCGCTTCTGGAACAACAGATACAGCGTTCCCTTGGTTACCGCTGTAAACAAAGCAATTCTGACAGGCGTTTCTTTGGTTACCGCTGTAAACAAAACAGCTCTAACAGCGGGAGGCGCTTCTGGAACAACAGATACAGCGTTCCCTTGGTTACCGCTGTAAACAAAGCAGCTCTGACAGCGGGAGGTGCTTCTGAAACACCAGATACAGCATTCCCTTGGTTACTGCTGTACACAAAGCAGTTCTGACAGCCGTTTCCTTGGTAACCGCTGTAAACAAAGCAGCTCTGACAGCGGGAGGCGCTTCTGAAACACCAGATACAGCATTCCCTTGGTTACCGCTGTACACAAAGCAGTTCTGACAGCCGTTCCCTTGGTTACCGCTGTAAACAAAGCAGCTCTGACAGCGGGAGGCGCTTCTGAAACACCAGATACAGCATTCCCTTGGTTACCGCTGTACACAAAGCAGTTCTGACAGCCGTTTCTTTGGTTACTGCTGTAAACAAAGCAGCTCTGACAGCGGGAGGCACTTCTGGAACACCAGATATAGCATTCCCTTGGTTACCGCTGTACACAAAGCAGCTCTGACAGCGGGAGGCGCTTCTGGAACAACAGATATAGCGTTCCCTTGGTTACCACTGTAAACAAAGCAGCTCTGACAGCGGGAGGCGCTTCTGGAACAACAGATACAGCGTCTCCTTGGTTACCGCTGTAAACAAAGCAGCTCTGACAGCGGGAGGCGCTTCTGGATGTACAGATACAGCGTCTCCTTGGGGAGGCCGCTTCTGTAAACAAAAGCAGATACAGTCGTTTCCCTTGGTAACCGCAGTAAACAAAGCAGCTCTGACAGCGGGAGGCGCTTCTGGAACAACAGATACAGCGTCTCCTTGGTTACCGCTGTAAACAAAGCAGTTCTGACAGTCGTTTCCTTGGTAACCGCAGTAAACATAGCAGCTCTGACAGCGGGAGGCGCTTCTGGAACAACAGATACAGCGTCTCCTTGGTTACCGCTGTAAACAAAGCAGTTCTGACAGCCGTTTCCTGCACAGTAAACAAAGCAGCTCTGACAGCGGGAGGCGCTTTAGGAACAGCAGATACAGCGTCTCCTTGGTTACCGCTGTAAACAAAGCAGCTCTGACAGCGGGAGGCGCTTCTGGAACAACAGATATAGCGTTCCCTTGGTTACCACTGTAAACAAAGCAGCTTCTGACAGCGGGAGGCGCTTCTGGTAAACAACAGATACAAAGTCTCCTTGGTTTACCGCTGTAAACAAAGCAGTTCTGACAGCCGTTTCCTTGGTAACCGCAGTAAACAAAGCAGCTCTGACAGTGGGAGGCGCTTCTGGAACAACAGATACAGCGTCTCCTTGGTAACCGCTTTAAACAAAGCAGCTCTGACAACGGCAGGTGCTTCTGGAACACCAGATACAGCGTTCCCATGGTTACCACTGGACACAAAGCAGTTCTGACAGCCGTTTCCTTGGTTACCGCTGTAAACTAAGCAGTGCTGTGCTGAAACACTGCTTTAATGTGAACTTTCCCCTCAGAAACACATTCATATAAACCCCCAAATCAATATTGAGGATTTTCTTCCAATAGTTTGTGCATCATGAACAGTGAGTTATCTGCCTGCTACATTTTTCTCTTTGCGTCCATTTTCAGCGTCTCTGGCCTGTGTTAACGGGCATTTACAGATTTTCACATAAATCACATTTTGGAAAATTATTGCATTGCAACGCAGTTTGTACAAGTCCAGAACAGAGACGAGTTGCAATAAGTCAAAAAACGTCTGGTTGCCGATCATGGGAGTTCCAAGGGAAGCTCCTTAGGTTCGGTCATCCTACACACACGTGACTAACCACTCACTCGCACCAACAGGAGGAGGAGGCTCGTGTTACTCTCTACACTGCACTCTACTTGAGGGATTCCTACACTAACAGTCTTTGAGTATAACAGAAAATATTAGTGTTTTTTGAAACCGTGACATTTTAAACCCTTGAAACCGGTAATCAGCCCATGCCTACTTGGAATGTGCAATAAACATTTTTCAAAAACGTGATTTCTGAAAAAAAAAAAAAAAAAATTTAGTTATCGAGTTTTGCAAATAAACTCTTCATATATAACTATTACAAAAACAGTGTGCTCTCAGCTGTGTTCAGATTTGCAGAGAAACTGTATTTGAAGATTATGAATCATTCGTTTAGCCCTAATACTGCACACAAACTGTACTAACTAGAGTTACCATTTAACTGCTTCTGACATCACATTTTGTTTTTCCTTTTCTTTTCTCTGTTGTTTTGGATTTGTCAATTATCCACTCACTATGTAATTAACTAACTAGTATTCTGCTCATTTTTCATCTGGTGTCTCCAATTAGTGCCTTGAAATATATAAATGCAGTTGCATAGTGTTGTTGATTTAAGCACTGAAGATAGTCCAAGATAGACGGAAACTTCTTCTTCTTTTTGTGCACAGTCACTTTTTTATTAGTGCACCTTATTTAAGAATCTCCAGTAAAATACTTCTTTTCAGTAGATCTTGAATATTGAATCTGTTTGGATTCATTTCATTATGCTGTGTAACCTGTACTGAAAAATACTTCAACAAACTTCCAGTTTTTTGTCAGTTGAACATTACTTTTAACTCAAGAAACCTTTAATCAGTGTCCTTAAAAAAGTGAGTTCAGCTTTGAGAATGAAAACCAACCTGTGTGTGTCTCAGTATCTTCATGTTTGACTCTGAATGTGTCTTCAATCTTCACGTCTTCTCTCTCCTCTTTAATAAACTCCATCTTTATAACAGTGTGTCTCAGTCTCTTCAGCAGGAGCTTCTCTGTGTTTAAGATCAGAATAATTAACACATAATAAACCCAATCTAAATCTCTGGGTGCGTCTCCATCAGCTCCCTAGTTCAGTAGTCTGCACACTAGTAAGGAAGTCAAAACGAGATAATGATTAAAACATTAACAAAGCATCTTATCGACACAAATTATAACATAATACTGAAACTAAATATAGTTAATAATAATTATTAAAATGATATAAAAACAGTCTTTGAACACTACACAACAATCATAAATGAAACTCAAAAGCAGCAGCTTTAACATGCTTCACAATAATTATGAATTCTTCTATTTATTCACTATCAGTAATGTGTGTGCCACGAGAGAAGTGTCAAAGCAATAAATGAAGACCGTTATGTGTGTTATAAACATATTCTGCTTTCACTTTCAGTGAATAATTCTCCCTGCTTTCAGAGTTTGTCTCTGTATTAACTGTATTTATTTATCACCAACTCTATCAACTAGCTAAATAAAGAAGTAAATACACACATAGTCGAAGTGTTTACGACGAGATGATTCACTTTATAGGGAGCGAAATGAGACGCGCTTCTCCTGTTTCACATGTTACTCATTCACTCAGAAATTATCATCGGATAAAGCATTACAACTTACGTTAAAAAAAAACCTTCACTTTAAAGTTCTTGTTAAAACTATAACAATTACCGGAACGGTTTCCATAGATTTAGATTATAAGACTACACCTTTCTTCAGCCGAATCACAACAGAGCCGGAGCGCGGCGCGCGCCTATGACGTCACATCGACATTTCAAAATAAAAGTCCTGCTTCCCCACGCAAAAGCGTACATGCTTAGAGAGTTCATCTAAAACAACAATACATCTTAACAAAGAAAACAATTATCTTTTAAAAAGTGTAACAGTACTACAGTTTAAAATAATGCCATTACCATGCATTATAAAAAGTGAACATTCGGATAAAAGTGTCTGCAAAGTAAATGAATGTAATTGAAAACTCATTTTGTAGTTTATATATTATTTATACATATATTGCTATTGTTAAATTTTTTCTCTGTTCCCTGTTCAGTTGTGTGTGTGTGTTCTGGTATATATGGTTTATGAGGACACAAATGTGTGTAATGAACGTAAACATGGTTTAAGAGGACACTTGCTTTTAGGAGTAGGGTTGGGGAAAGGGGATAGAAAATACAGTTTGTACAGTAGAAAAACCATTACGCCTATGAAGAGTCCCTGTAAACCACATATGCAAGAATATGTGTGTGTGTGTGTGTGAGTTAGTTCATGTTTGCTATGGTTTTTGTTGTGCCCTCATGATACACCTGTGTCTAGTAATTAATGGTGTTCAGTCTCTAGTGTTTCCTGTGTATTTATAGCCCTGTGTTTGGTTCGGTTTCTCTCAGATCTCCTCTCTTATAAACGTTAGTTGTGTTTATAGTGTTTGTTTGTTTCCTGATGTTCTGAAGAAGTCATGTGTTACATGTATGAATTAGATTATGAAGAATGATTTATTGATCTTGTTTTTCCTTTAATACATACCTTCCGCAAGATATTTTTCAGTTACTTTCAAAAAGTACTAGGGACAATATGGACCCTGGCAAAAAGTGGTGGGGACGTGTCCCACCCGCAAATTACACCTAAAATATTTCATGGGATATGTAGTTTATTTATAAATAATCTACAGATTCCTGCACCTTTCTTTTCCCGATGTTCTTGTTGTTTGGTTTCAAGGTTGAAATATTTTATTTGCGATTTTGAGAAAATGAATGGGACAATATCTCTCACGATTGCAGTGGATTGACGATTCAGAAGAACGGAAATACCATCTTCCTCAGCTATGCAGGTGAGGTCATTAGATTAGATTTTTAGATTAGATTCAACTTTATTGTCATTATGCAGAGTACAAGTACAGAGCTAGAAGTGCAAGAATATAGTGTTTTATATACATAAAAGTGCAGAGTAAGTGAAGCTATGATTTACAGAATGTACAGTGGGGTTGCTATATACAGTATTGAGCAAAGTATATACAGAATATAAATAGGAATGCAGTGTAGGATTGTATGTACATTATGAACAGCAATGTAGGATTATATATACACATTATGAACAGCAGCAATGTGAGAACTGGTAATAAATACAGTTGGATGAGTGTGCAAAAGTATTGTTAAAATGAATTCTATGTAAAATAACAGTAGTGCAATTATGTTTTTATAGAATAGTTTACTGTGCTTTGTACAGTAACAACTTACTTTACAGTGCGATAACTAGAACAGCGTGCAATCTGTGCAAAATATGAGTAGTGCAAATACATGTATGTAAAGTACTTTGACCAGTGCAGTAATAAAGTACAGTAGGTGCCGGTTAGATTGGTGGTGTGTGGCGTTCAGAAGGGTCACGGCCTCGGGGAAGAAGCTCTTCCTGAGCCTGCTAGTCCGAGAGTGTAGGCTCCTGTAACGTCTGCCAGATAGAAGGACAGTGAAAATTCCATGGTTAGGGTGAGAGGCATCCTTGATGATGTTTCTTGCCCTGCCCAGACAGCGCTTGTGATAGATGTTCTCAATGGAAGTTAACTGGGTGCCGGTGATCCGTTGAGCAGTTTTCACCACCCGCTGGAGTGCTTTGCGGTCAGATGCGAAGCAATTGCTGTACCGTAATGAGATGCAGTTTGTGAGTATGCTCTCAATGGTACAGCAGTAGAATTCCACAAGGATCCTGGGATTCAGGTGAACTTTCTTAAGGCTCCGTAAGAAGTAAAGGCGCTGCTGTGCCTTTTTGACCAGGGTGGAGGTGTTATGGGACCAGGTGAGGTCATCAGAGATGTGGATGCCAAGGAACTTGAAACTCAACACATGCTCCACTACAGCTCCGTTGATGTAGATGGGGGTGTGTGCATGACTCCTAGACCGCCTGAAGTCCACAATGATCTCCTTTGTCTTCTGATTGTTTAGTTCCAGTTTGTTGGTGGCACACCACATAGCCAGGTGCTGCACCTCATCCCTGTAGGCTGACTCATCATCATCTTTGATCAGACATACCACCGTGGTGTCATCTGCAAATTTGATTATGGTGTTGGAGCCATAAACAGGAACGCAGTCATGGGTGAATAGGGAGTACAGGAGAGGGCTCAGTACGCAGCCCTGTGGCACGCCGGTGTTCAGGGTGATGATGGAGGAGGAGAGGTTATCTAATTTAACAGACTGAGGTCTGCTTGTCAGAAAGTCTAGAATCCAGTTGCAGATGGATGTGCTGATTCCAAGCTGGCTGAGCTTGGAGATCAGCTTGGGAGGGATTACAGTATTAAATGCAGAACTGAAATCAATGAACAGCATTCTCACATGTGTGTTTTGACTGTCCAGGTGGGTGAGGGCAGAGTGAAGTGCCGTTGAGATGGCATCCTCTTTTGACCTATTGCGGCGATAGGCAAATTGGAATGGGTCTAGTGTAGCAGGGAGACAGGATTTTAAGTGGGATGCAATCAGCCTTTCAAAGCACTTGGCAATGATGGGGCTGAGTTCGACAGGACGGAAGTCGTTAGGGACCGAGGCAGTGGAGTGTTTCGGTACTGGTACGATGGTGGAGGTTTTGAAACTAGTGGGGACAGTTGTTTGGGCCAGGGACAGATTGAAAAGACCTCAGCCAGTTGCTCCGCACAGGCTTTAAGCACATGACCAGGTATTCCGTCAGGTCCAGCTGCCTTCCGTGCATTCACCTTACACAGAGTGGAGTAAACAGCTGAGGTGGAGAGTGTGAGAGGCAGTTCATTAGGTGGAAGCTCAACTTTGAGTGAGATCTCCTTATTATTTTGATCAAAACGAGCATAAAAGTGATTGAGCTCGTCAGGGAGGGAGGCAGAGCTGGAGGGAGGCACAGTGCTGGGTGGTTTGTAATCTGTGATAGTTTGTATGCCTTGCCACATACGCCGGGGGTCTGAAGAATTGAAGTGTTCTTCAATCCTCTGTTTATGTGCGAGTTTGGCCTGGCAGATACCCTTCCTCAGGTTGGCTCTGGCTGAGCTGTAAGCCTCCCGGTCTCCAGACCTGAAGGCTGCATCTCTTGCTTTGAGCAGGAGGCGAACCTCTCTGTTCATCCAGGGCTTCTGATTGGGGAAAATTTTTATTTTTTTGTGTTTGGTCACTCTGCCCACACATCTGTTGATGTGCTCCAAGACAGTGTCAATGTTGACCTGAGAGTTTGTGGTGGCCTGGGCAGCAAACTCACTTCAGTCTGTGTGCTGGAATTGATGTTGAAGAGTGGAGTCAGCACCTTCCAGCCAGATTTTAACAGTCCTTATTGTAGGTTTCACACATTTAATGACCGGGGTATACTTGGGGAGCAGGAACAAAGAGAGGTGGTCAGACTGACCCAGGTGGGGGAGGGGTGTGACTTTGTAGGCATCAGTCACATTAGTATAAACGTGGTCCAATGTTTTATGTCCCCTTGTAGTGCAGGAGACATTCTGATGAAATTTAGGGAGAACAGATCTTAAAGTGCAGTGATTGAAGTCCCCAGCAACAATAAAGGCTCCATCCGGGTGCAGGGTTTGTAATTTGCTAATAGCAGCACTAAGTTCTTTCATAGCCACGTTAGCATTAGCGTCCGGCGGTACATAAACCTGCAGCAGCAACAATGCAAGTAAACTCACGTGGTAGATAGAATGGCCTGCACTTGATAATCAGGAACTCCAGATCAACAGAGCAGTAGGTATCAACAATGACAGAGTCTGTGCACCATGATTTGTTTTACATAAATGCATACTCCACCACCCTTTTTTTTACCAGAGGTTGCTGCTACTCTGTCAGCCCTGAAGAAAGAGCGTCCATCCATATGCACCACGCTGTTTGGAACATCGTTGCAGAGCCATGTTTCAGTGAAAAACATAACATTACAGTCCATAAGCCATTTCTGTGTGAGGGTCCAGATCTTTAGTTCGTCCATCTTGTTCATCAGAGACCGTACATTGGCAAGGAAGATGCTGGGCTGGGCAGAGCTGGTCGATGTGGGTTTAGTTCACATGCCTGTTATTACAATTGATACTTACTATCAAAGCTTATATAGCAAAATGTTACCTTAAAATTAAGGGAAGTATTACTTCATTTTGTAAACTCATATGTGATACAGTAACAATTCACAAGCGTTGATTAAAGAGGTATGTTATTGTTATGTTATTATTATTATTTATTTCCAATTATATTTACTTTGTTGGTATATAATTTGTCTCTAAGGTTATGCTACATAGTATTTGAGCCAGCGTTTAAAGTTGCCTTCTCTTGTGCTGTTTTTGAAATGCTGGACAGTTGCACTTTTACCGACCTTTCTGCAGTGTTGTGTGCTTTGCTGTTCGTATGCTTCTCAAAGGCTTGTGGACCATGTTTCCAGTTACAGAAGCCTTGAGAGACGAATGCTTGCTCTGCATTTTTGGCCAATGCGGATGTCTGTTTGGAGAAGGCATTAATGCAGTAAAAACACACTACTCCTTTAAGTTCAGAGCAGTAGTGCAGCCATGAAGAGCTTTTGAACCAGATGTCCTGAAATCTGAGATCTGACTAGTGTAAACAGTATCACTTCAAAGTAAAATGTCCCAGCAGATCTGGGTGTCATAATGCCTGCAACACAGTGTGGCATTACTGATATTTTCCGTACTGCCCCTTTGTTTACTTTCATTTTCTCTGTCATCACCCTGAAGCTATAATACATAGCGATTGGAGGCAAGGACCAATTAAGAGGAGGAGTACGTGTATATATAGGGTGAGGTTTAGGGACTGAGGAGGTTCGACTGACCAGAACGTGTGTGATACACTCCCGTTGGAGGCAGTCCTTACGAGTGGATCTTTCAGAGTATGAGTTTCCGGGAATTGTGAAGAGGAGGTGGTGCTACCTGTTTAGCCTGTTGTTAACAGGGCATTTCTCTTGGCCAGCGAATGCCTCGTTGTTAATTCTGGGATTGAACTGCAGTTCTGCACTCTACCCCTAAAAAAATCAGTGACTTGGAGAAAGAGCAAGTCAGGCTGACGCCGCTGATGTTCCAGCTTGGTCAGTGTTCACTTTAAAGGGATAGTTCACCCAAAAATCAAAATTATGTCATTAATGACTCACCCTCATGTCGTTCCAAACCCGTGAGACCTCCGTTCATCTTCGGAACACAGTATAAGATATTTTAGATTTAGTCCGAGAGCTTTCTGTCCCTCCATTGAGAATGTATGTACGGTATACTGTCCACGTCCAGAAAGGTAATAAAAACATCTTCAAAGTAGTCCATGTGACATCAGAGGGTCCGTTAGAATTTACTGAAGCATCGAAAATACATTTTGGTCCAAAAATATCAAAAACTAAGACTTTATTCAGCATTGACTTCTCTCCCGGGTCTGTTATGAGCGCGCGCGTTCACAGCACATCCGGTTCGCGAACGAATCACTCGATGTAACCGGATCTTCTTGAACCAGTTCACCAAATCGAACTGAATCGTTTGAAACGGTTCGCGTCAACAATAAGCATTAATCCACAAATGACTTAAGCTGCTTAACTTTTTTAACATGGCTGACACTCCCTCTGAGTTCAAATAAATCAATATCCCGGAGTAATTCATTTACTCAAACAGTACACTGACTGAACCGAGCCAGATAACGAACAAAACATTGACTCGTTCTCGAGTCAAGAACCGTTTCTGTCGGACGCGTCCGGTTCGAGAACCGAGGAGCTGATGATACTGCGCATGCGTGATTCAGACTGACACACAGCGCGTCTGAACCGAACTGGTTCTTTTGGGGATTGATTCTGAACCGATTCTGTGCTAATGTTATGAGCGCGGGTAAACCGAAGGCTTGAATCAAGGGCAATCATCGCCAATGAAGTCATTACGTCGAGCGCAAAAGAACTGGTGAACCGTTTTCGGCAAATGCTGTTTTATAACAAAGTTCGGGAGGAACAGTCGCAGTTCATTAACCTGATTAACACAAGTGGAGACCAATCAGTAATCTACTCATGACAAGGTATAAATAACAGCAGAACCTACCTCTGTTCATTGACAGTTTTCAGCATCCCGGTTCGCGCTGTCTGTCATCTCATCACAGACCCGGTTTTCCTTCCAGCAAGGAGATCCATACCGGGGATTTTTTCAGATCTGCTACTTTTGCTGACACCCATGATCATTAAACACGGCAGTTGAGCACCATCAAATATCATCGCGACAGCTGCTCTTCTCGCCAAGCCACACGTCGTGGCCAATAGACCGTGCAAGCCGAGCTCGCCTCGCTCGACACCACGATTGATCCGATCAAGACCGGGCTCTCTTTGAGCGCTGGAATCGCAGCTCCAGCAGGCATTCAACCAGCCCGCTCCTCAGTTCTTACTGCAGCAGCAGCAGGCCTCTCTCACTTCCCGCCGCGGCTCAGCCCTTCGCCGCGGCTTTTCCGGCCGAGGCGCAGTTTGAGGCCGCCTCCTCTAGCGGCGCAGACCGTGCGTCATAAATTAATACATTTTCAGGTGAAGACGCTAAATACAGGTTTTCGGCTAGAAAGTAGTGCGGGAGCCGCGTGGAGTTCCGATTGCATACGTATGTGGAATTTCAGATCCAACTTGAGCCTCGGATGCGTACAAATATTTAACCGTCCGCGAACACACCACCGGATAACACCCGAATATAATAAAAACTATAAATAAAAGGAAATAATAAACTACATCTTGTTAACTATTATTAAATATAACAAAAAATATAAAAAATTTAAAATTAAAAAGAAATACTATTATAAATTTTAAAACCAACAACTTAATTTTCTTTTCGTAAGGGGGACCCTGATAATTTTTACAAGCAGCATCTGGAAACATATTTTCTCTCTGTTATCTCGGTCAGTGTCATGTACTTGTTGAGGTACGGCCACGGCGACTCACTCCTCGGGATTAACTGTTCTCCGACCTCATCCTATGCCATCATTTCATCAAATAATTTTTGCGTGACTGGCCAAGGAGTGGTACCATCCGGAGCAGAAGGTGGCGGTAATGCATCATAAAGATGACTGGTTGCTATCCACCTTAAACACGAACAAGTGCGTCACTACTGATCCAGGATCAGCGATATTAGCAGTTGTATTTCCCGATTTGAGTTTGATCTTCAGAAATGCTTGCGAAATGTAGCTTGTGTGGAAGCTACCGCACTACTTGGTAAAAGTAGCTTCGCTACTGAAAAGCTATTCGATTCAGAAAGTAGCGAAGCTACGACCAAGCTACTGAGAAATGTAGTTAAACTACAATATCCACCACTAATATCGACACTAAATCCAAACAAAAATTATTACTAATTACTATTAATTTTACCATGGTGAACATGTCAAGGTAACAGTTGCTGCACGACCAGTTTGAAGTTCTGCACGCCTGCCGCTAGAGGGAGAAATGCGACAATCGTTTCCAAATGTTGTGCGCTGTGGAAAGGAGGCTTAAAGTTTGTTAAATGAGGCTATGACGTAGTCATCATCCACACGGAAATGTCCAAAGATATTACCTGCCTTATCGTGCACGTTTAAACCTCACTGAGGTTTTACAGACATAAATTTCATGCAATTATTCTGGCAGGACCAATTTATTTAGGGGCATATTTCACCATCTACTGGCGTGATCACTACCCTCCGTTTTGCCGCAGGACAGCAGTGTGAGTAAAATTCTGTTGTCTTTCTAGGACTGTAATATGAAAAGCATGCAAGTAAATATTTTTAGAACTGCTTGGAAGTGAATAGCACATAACTGCAATTAGCGTTATTGCCATAATCATGTCTTGGTATGTTTTACAGACATAATGATATTCATTGTATAACGATATTCATCAGAAGCCTCTGTTTCCACAGTCTATACTACAACGTGAAACCAGTGTTCCAAATGTATCCATTAGGGCTAGTGACGTGTCGTTCGTGAACGAATCGTTCTTTTTGAACAATCTTTTAGGTGAACGAATCTTTTAGGTGAACGAATCGTTCATGTTATCCACTGACTCATATTTCTCGTTCAGTGAAGTTCCTCCCTCCGCAGCAGCGCGGCGCTATAAGCAGCGCATGCGCAGCTTAGTGAACCGGGTAACAACCATTTCATCCTGTCAAAGAATTACTCAACCTCGAGCCGATAGCCTTCGAGTATGAGATGTGACAGAGTATGTGATTTGTTGGATGTAGTAACGAATACGCCCTTCAATGAACGAGATTCAAATGAGCCTGAACTAGATCTAGAGATCTTATCGTTCGTGAGTGAAACGACTGAACTGGCACACGTCATTCGTGAACGAACTGAATGAACGGATACATGGCGTTTGTGAATGAAATGAACTGGCACATAGCTTATCTTGTTCGTAAATGAAATGAATTAGAGTAAACTGGGTTAGTCTGCTATTTAGCATGCCAATCTCGAAAATGCAAAGCGCAGTTATAGGCACAGTACTGTGCACATACGCTCGTTTTGATATTTAGCAACTCCACGTTTAATCCATAGACCGTAAAAGAAAGGTTTAATCCCCGATTTATGGATGTGAATATATAATATACAAACTGTCTGACCAAACAATTAAAATGCTAATTAGGCAAGAAACCTTGTGCTTTGTTCATCTGAACAACTCAGTTAGACTTTATATATTGAATGCGATTACACACACATTTTAATAAAGCCAGATCAGTTTTTGTAACAACTGAACGCGTTCGTTGACTTAAGACATAACACACAATACACTCCTTTTTCCGCCTGCTGGCACATTTTGCGTAAAATGAAGAAATTATCTCTGAACGAATCATTTTGGTGAACGAACTGAAAATGAACGAATCTCTAGAAAGAATCGTAATTTCCACCACTAATTAGTGCTGCAACGACGCGTCGACGTCATCGTCTATGTCGACTACAAAAATACGTCGACGCGTGCGAAACGCGTGGACGCGTCACACTGTTTACATCTCGCATAATGGCATACTGCGAATTAAGAAAGTTGCATTCTATCACAAACAGAGACCACTGTTATTAAAAGTATGAGAATACTTTAAACAGAGGACAAATAAAATGGCTCTTTGTTCCCTTTGCAGAACCGATATGGTGTACCAAGGCAGCACAACTGCGATGAGCGAGCACCTCAGAGAAAACATCTAGGCGCTCTCCGGTGTCTCCATGCAGTTTAACTGGTTACCCTGTGATCTGGTGACCAACTTCCTGGTTCAGGTCTGATATTCTTGCGCCGCGGCATTCTGAGAAGTTGAGATGTTTTCAACTCGATGCGGTGCGGACGCGCTAAAAAAAAAACAAAAAAAAAAAAAAAAAAAAAAAAAAAAATACATATATTATCTGCTCTGTTTTCCCCCGCATGTCCAGCGAGCACGAGTTTCTCAGCGGACGCAGTAAATATCTATTCGTTTCCACTGCCCGTCCAGCGAGCACCAGTCTCTCAGCGGACGCAGTAAATATCTATTCGTTTCCACTGCCCCTCCAGCGAGCAAGAGTCTCTCAGCGGACGCAGTAAATATCTATTCGTTTCCACTGCCCCTCCAGCGAGCAAGAGTCTCTCAGCGGACGCAGTAAATATCTATTCGTTTCCACTGTCCGTCCAGCGAGCACCTCAGCGGACGCAGTAAATTATTCGTTTCCACTGCCCCTCCAGCGAGCAAGAGTCTCTCAGCGGACGCAGTAAATATCTATTCGTTTCCACTGTCCGTCCAGCGAGCACCAGTCTCTCAGCGGACGCAGTAAATATTATTCGTTTCCACTGCCCGTCCAGCGAGCACCAGCCCTCTCAGCGGACGCAGTAAATATCATTCGTTTCCACTGCCCGTCCAGCGAGCACCAGCCTCTCAGCGGACGCAGTAAATATTATTCGTTTCCACTGCCCGTCCAGCGAGCACCAGCCTCTCAGCGGACGCAGTAAATATTTATCCGTTTCCACTGCCCGTCCAGCGAGCACTAGTCTCTCAGCGGACGCAGTAAATATCTATTTTTCATTATTATTTTTCTTTCCTCTGTCTGTCCAGCAAGCCTCAGCCTCCCAGCGGACGCAGAAATACCCATCAGTCCAGCGAGCACTAGTCTCTCAGCGGACGCAGTAAATATCTATTTTTCATTATTATTTTTCTTTCCTCTGTCTGTCCAGCGAGCCTCAGCCTCCCAGCGGACGCAGAAAATACCTATTTGTCTCCTCTATCAGTCCGCGAGCACTAGTCTCACAGCGGACTCAATAACATCTATTTTTTCCTCTGTTTGTCCAGCGAGCACTAGTCTCCCAGCGGACGCAGAAATATCCATTGATTTCCCTGTCTGTCCAGCGAGCACTAGTCTCTCAGCGGATGCAGTAAATATCTAATTCCTTCTACCTGTCCAGTGGGCCTCAGTCTCCCAGCGGACACCGTAAATACCTACTTCTCCTCTGCCTGTCCAGCGAGCACTAGTCTCTCAGCGGACGCAGTATGCATCCATCTCTTCCTGTTCTTCGTCCAGCAAGCCCAGTCTTCCAGCTGACGCAGGTATATAACTCGTTTCCTCTATCTGTCCAGCGAGCCTCAGCCTCCCAGTGGACACATTACGCATCTAGTCAATATATCATTACACCTCGCAGGCAGACGGTGGAGCCTGTCTTCCCGACATCGTAACCGCTTCTTCCTCAACCATTAACCAACAGGACCTGCCTGCTCCTCTACTTCTGCCAGAGGCAATGCGGGATCTCCTGGTCAAACGACCATACTTCTAAAAACGTCAGCCCGCCAAATCTCTGCGTTTTGGGGGGTTCGTAGTCCGGCGGCTGTCCTTTTGCTCTCTTGTTTTGGGGGGAGTACTCTGGGTTCGGGCCACATCCCGAGCTCGGAGCCCTCCACCCGGACAGCACGCCAAATACGCATAAACTTACGGTATTAATATACGTAGATGTGAACTCGTGAAATGCTGTTTTATAACAAAGTTCGGGAGGAACAGTCGCAGTTCATTAACCTGATTAACACAAGTGGAGACCAATCAGTAATCTACTCATGACAAGGTATAAATAACAGCAGAACCTACCCCTGTTCATTGACAGTTTTCAGCATCCCTCCTCCACCCCATTTCTCCTCACTTATAGATCCATCTACTCTTACCACAACCGGGGGGAGTACTCTGGGTTCGGGCCACATCCCGAGCTCGGAGCCCTCCACCCGGACAGCACGCCAAATACGCATAAACTTACGGTATTAATATACGTAGATGTGAACTCGTGAACCGGTTTATTGAATCAAACTGTCCGAAAGAACCGGTTCGCGGAGAAGAACAGAACTTCCCATCACTACCGGTGATCCGAAAACCGATGCAACCGGTTCTTGACTCGAGAACGAGTCAATGTTTCGTTCGTTATCTGGCTCGGTTCAGTCAGTGTACTGTTTGAGTAAATGAATTACTCCGGGATATTGGTTTATTTGAACTCAGAGGGAGTGTCAGCCATGTTAAAAAAGTTAACAGCTTAAGTCATTTGTGGATTAATGCTTATTGGAGACGCAAACCATTTAAAACGATTCAGTTCGATTAGGTGAACTGGTTCAAGAAGATCTGGGTACATCGAGTGATTCGTTCGCGAACCGGATGTGCTGTGAACGGCGCGCTCATAACAGACCCGGGAGATAAAACAATTCTGAATAAAGTCTTAGTTTTTGATATTTTTGGACCAAAATGTATTTTCGATGCTTCAAAAAATTCTAACGGACCCTCCTAAATCAAAAATACCACATACAATATGTTTTTTTATTACCTTTCTGGACGTGGACAGTATACCGTACATACATTCTCAATGGAGGGACAGAAAGCTCTCGGACTAAATCTAAAATATCTTATACTGTGTTCCGAAGATTAACGGAGGTCTCACGGGTTTTGAACGACATGAGGGTGAGTCATTAATGACATAATTTAGATTTTTGGGTGAACTATCCCTTTAATCAGTCACACATACACCTTGCACTCATTTCTGTATATATATATATATATATATATATATATATTTAAACTTTCATATATTTTAGATTCAATATATATATATACAGGTCCTTCTCAAAAAAATTAGCATATTGTGAAAAAGTTCATTATTTTCCATAATGTAATGATAAAAATTAAACTTTCATATATTTTAGATTCATTGCACACCAACTGAAATATTTCAGGTCTTTTATTGTTTTAATACTGATGATTTTGGCATACAGCTCATGAAAACCCAAAATTCCTATCTCAAAAAATTAGCATATTTCATCCGACCAATAAAAGAAAAGTGTTTTTAATACAAAAAAAGTCAACCTTCAAATAATTATGTTCAGTTATGCACGCAATACTTGGTCGGGAATCCTTTTGCAGAAATGACTGCTTCAATGTGGCGTGGCATGGAGGCAATCAGCCTGTGGCACTGCTGAGGTGTTATGGAGGCCCAGGATGCTTCGATAGCGGCCTTAAGCTCATCCAGAGTGTTGGGTCTTGAGTCTCTCAACTTTCTCTTCACAATATCCCACAGATTCTCTATAGGGTTCAGGTCAGGAGAGTTGGCAGGCCAATTGAGCACAGTAATACCATGGTCAGTAAACCATTTACCAGTGGTTTTGGCACTGTGAGCAGGTGCCAGGTCGTGCTGAAAAACGAAATCTTCATCTCCATAAAGCTTTTCAGCAGATGGAAGCATGAAGTGCTCCAAAATCTCCTGATAGCTAGCTGCATTGACCCTGCCCTTGATAAAACACAGTGGACCAACACCAGCAGCTGACATGGCACCCCAGACCATCACTGACTGTGGGTACTTGACACTGGACTTCAGGCATTTTGGCATATCCTTCTCCCCATTCTTCCTCCACACTCTGGCACCTTGATTTCCGAATGACATGCAAAATTTGCTTTCATCCGAAAAAAGTACTTTGGACCACTGAGCAACAGTCCAGTGCTGCTTCTCTGTAGCCCAGGTCAGGCGCTTCTGCCGCTGTTTCTGGTTCAAAAGCACACGCCTGTGCACGGTGGCTCTGGATGTTTCTACTCCAGACTCAGTCCACTGCTTCCGCAGGTCCCCCAAGGTCTGGAATCGGTCCTTCTCCACAATCTTCCTCAGGGTCCGGTCACCTTTTCTCGTTGTGCAGCGTTTTTTGCCACAATTTTTCCTTCCCACAGACTTCCCACTGAGGTGCCTTGATACAGCACTCTGGGAACAGCCTATTCGTTCAGAAATTTCTTTCTGTGTCTTACCCTCTCGCTTGAGGGTGTCAATGATGGCCTTCTGGACTGCAGTCAGGTCGGCAGTCTTACCCATGATTGCGGTTTTGAGTAATGAACCAGGCTGGGGTTTTTTAAAAGCCTCAGGAATCTTTTGCAGGTGTTTAAGTTAATTAGTTGATTCAGATGATTAGGTTAATAGCTCGTTTAGAGAACCTTTTCATGATATGCTAATTTTTTTGAGATAGGAATTTTGGGTTTTCATGAGCTGTATGCCAAAATCATCAGTATTAAAACAATAAAAGACCTGAAATATGTCAGTTGGTGTGCAATGAATCTAAAATATATGAAAGTTTAATTTTTATCATTATATTATGGAAAAAAATGAACTTTTTCACAATATGCTAATTGTTTGAGAAGGACCTGTATATATTAGTGGTGGGCCGTTATCGGCGTTAACGTGCTGCGTTAACGTGAGACTCTTATTGGGCGATAAAAAAAATATCACCGTTAATCTATTCTCAAAGTTGGGTTGGGAGCTGGGTGTATACTACGCAAGCTATGATGACTTTCACCGTGATGTATACTTAGACGAATTGCACTGTAGGTGGCGAGAACGAGTCTTCGAATTACTGTGAAATTACCAAGATTCCCAATAAAAACCTCGACAAGACTCGAGCCTGTTTCGTGTTTCACACATACTCCATCTGCAGTGCGTATGCAGTCTGTGTGCGTTACATATGTGGTGCAGAAGCAGCACGGACTCATTGTGCTTTCACACAGGACGCGTTTGCAGTCCGCTACTGATCCGCGGCTGTTTAATCCACAAACACAACATTTGTTCATTATTCTATATTTCAAACCATGTTAAAAAAAAAAAAAATGTGACTCTTATCACAGAACAGTAACAATCTTTCATAATCATAGACATTAGTTTAAACTTAATAAATATAAACAACATATTATTCATGCATTTGGTTTGTATAATAAGCTGCTCAAGCAAGCGGCAAAACATTTAAACACAACAATTAGCCTACTTTTCTTGATGGGATATCTCAAATATTTAAAATTAAAGCACCACTGACAGAAACAGTCGACTCTCGTGCCTTTTGCATTTAAATCTTTATTACAAGCAATCGCACGGTTCTTAATGAACTTTGTTTTTCTGCTTCCATAAAAGTGCATAGGCCTATATCATGTTGCCTCGTTTATCTAAAGGTGCTCTTTTTCTTGTTTTAAACCTAGCCAAAACCCATGTGTTCTGTGTGAAAAACAGTAGGCTTTAATTAGTATACATTTATTATGAAATTACTGCATTTCCGTGTCAATCCATGTTAATTTTTACCGCAAACAATGCGCTGTCATTTTAATTCAGCGCATGCAGCACAGCAAAAATAGACTCGGTACATAAACGATCGCTGCACTGCTGCAGACGCACTGCTCCTGGAACACACTGATGGACCACGACCGCGTGAACGGTGGAATCCGTTAACATGGGTGCGTAAAAAAAATAAAAAAATGCAAGGCATACGCACTGCAGATGGAGTATGTGTGAAACAGGCGTAAGGTTGTTTGCACCTTGTGCAATGCTGAATTAGTTTACTGTAGGAGTTCTTCCAGTCTCAAGTACCACCTAAATGCAAAGCATCCCTTAGCTAAAGCGGAAGATGCCGGGCCAAGCACTGATGTAGCGCAGGGGAAGAGTCGTCGTTAAACTATTATGTTTGAGTGCAGCACAGCTCTATCAGTACTAACAAGTACATCTTATTGAACATAATTTGAATGCCTTCGGCAGAATTCAAATGAGCCATTTTAATCTAGATTAAATCTAGATTACAGTTCCAAGATTACTAGATGAGATTAATAATCTAGATTAAAAAAATATTAATCTATATATATATACCATATATATATATATATATATATATATAGACAGTGGGTACGGAAAGTATTCAGACCCCCTTAAATTTTCCACTCTTTGTTACCCCATTTGCTAAAAATCATTTAAGTTCATTTTTTTCCATTAATGTACACACAGCACCCCACATATTGACAGAAAAACACAGAATTGTTGACATTTTTTGCAGATTTATTAAAAAAAGAAAAACTGAAATATCACATGGTCCTAAGTATTCAGACCCTTTGCTGTGACACTCATATATTTAACTCAGGTGCTGTCCATTTCTTTCTGATCATCCTTGAGATGGTTCTACACCTTCATTTGAGTCCAGCTGTGTTTGATTATACTGATTGGACTTGATTAGGAAAGCCACACACCTGTCTATATAAGACCTTACAGCTCACAGTGCATGTCAGAGCAAATGAGAATCATGAGGTCAAAAGAACTGCCTAAAGAGCTCAGAGACAGAATTGTGGAAAGGCACAGATCTGGCCATAGTTACAAAAACATTTCTGCTGCACTTAAGGTTCCTAAGAGCACAGTGGCCTCCATAATCCTTAAATGGAAGATGTTTGGGACGACCAGAACCCTTCCCAGAGCTGGCCGTCCGGCCAAACTGAGCTATTGGGGGAAGAAGACCCTTGGTGAGAGAGGTAAAGAAGAGCCCAAAGATCACTGCGGCTGAGCTCCAGAGATGCAGTCGGGAGATGGGAGAAAGTTGTAGAAAGTCAACCATCACTGCAGCCCTCCACCAGTCGGGGCTTTATGGCAGAGTGGCCCGATGGAAGACTCTCCTCAGTGCAAGACACATGAAAGCCTGCATAGAGTTTGCTAAAAAACAGAATAAGATTCTCTGGTCTGATGAGACCAAAATAGAACTTTTTGGCCTTAATTCTAAGCGGTATGCGTGGAGAAAACCAGATACTGCTCATCACCTGTCCAATACAGTCCCAACAGTGAAGCATGGTGGTGGCAGCATCATGCTGTGGGGGTGTTTTTCAGCTGCAGGGACAGGACGACTGGTTGCAATCGAGGGAAAGATGATTTGTGTTGTATTTTGTGACAAGCAACCGCCGTTACAACAGCAGACTGTGTAAATTCAGCTGTAACAGCAGCAAAAGGTGTGACATGCTTAGACTGTGCTGAAACACTAGCTTCTAGATCTGACCATTAAAACTCAGTTTATTTTGGCCTTATGTATACAAAACATAATCATGCCAATGATATATGTCTTTGTAAACTGAACAAATTTTGAAGCAATTTGTCAAAAGGCTCAAGATTAAGCAGTTTTTCTCTCTGTCTGTTTCCCTTTTAGTTTGACTCCTGCCATATCTGAGGGACAAATTCCACAAGGTCATCTGGTCCCACCTACACCAACTTGCACACACAACAAGCTGATGGGTGTGGAGATACTGCAAGGGGTCATTCACATAGTACTACACAAGTAATTACATGACCTCCCAGTGTAGCACTGGAAATAAATTATACAATAAAGATGACATTAGGCTAGACATCATCCATCTCTTAAACAAACATACACACAAACATGCAGAACACACTCTTATTATTACAACTGCAAAATATGTTTACCTGGTATTGAACATATGGATATCCAGGTCTAAATTACTCAAATCATTCAAATCTATCACACATTATTGACCTCATACATAAAGGTCAAAGGATTTTTTTTAAAATATAATTTCATTTCAATTATAGCAAACATTTTTGCAATTGTAAAATCTTGTGCAAAATTTTATGGTCATTAACTTACTGTATGTAAACATTAATGTGCATAATGTGCATGGCTACTGTCACACATAAAATTCTATTTACAAATTCTAAAATGAGACCTATTTTGCAATGCACATGGTCTCTTAGGACAGAATAATTATCATGTCCAATCATTAGCATTGTTGCAAGCTAATGGGCCCACTAGTTTACAACATATTTCTAATGGCAATACAAATTTATCTAGATAAATATGATCTGATCATTTCCAATCAAAACTGTATTATCAAGTGTGACTGGCCTGCACATTAGATGCACAGAGAATGAATGAAAATAGTTACAGATTTTAAATCTCTCTTTCTATTCATTTCATTCTCCGATGGACCTAGCTGAAACCTTAGGTCTACATTAATGCTTTGCGATTAAAACAATTTATACAGGCAATTTTATGATGGTAATGATGAAATTTGATATTTTTATGTTTAATTATGCAACATTTTAATTATGCATACCACTGGTATGTTACCCGCTCAAAACGGCGACGCCGGTGGTGTGAAAGGGGACAGAAGCGAGGCAAGCACGGAGACACACGAGCTAGGCTAAGGGCTAACCCCATTAGACCAGCGATTCCATCACTCATGCTCTCAAATGTTCGCTCTCTGGAAAATAAACTGGACTTAATTCGGTCTACACAGCATGAGACAAGGGTTGTTGTGCGTTTGTTTTCACCGAAACACGGCTAAACAACAATTTCTCAGACTCCGCTATTCAGCTGCACGGACTTGCCTGCTACCGAGCAGACATAGATTCATCACTGTCTGGTAAGGCTCACGGGGGTGGATTGTGTGTGTACGTCAACAAAGAGTGGTGTACCAATGCTGTGGTAGTGACAAAACACTGTTTATTGCTGGTGGAGTTTATGTTTGTGAAGTGTTCCATCTGCTGTGGGAGTTCACGGCCATTGTTATTGTCACAGATTACATCCCCGTGTGCTAACGTGAAGGATGCGCTTCGCGAGCTGTACAGCGCCTTCAGCGAACAACAAATAAATAACAAAACTCATCACAGTTTGGCCAGATGATGCTACCTCAAAACTACATGACTGCGTTCAGTGCACAGACTGGAACATTTTTAAAGAGGACAAAACAACAACCTCACAGACCTGCAGGAGTACACTGAAACTGTGAGTTCTTATATCAAAAAATGCATTGATGATGTTACAGTCACCAAGACCAGCACCACACGTGCAAACCAAAAGTCGTGGATGACAGCAGAGGTTCGTGGGCTTCTAAAGACCAGAGATGAAGCATTCAGATCAGGAGGCAAAGCAGCCCTCAAAACAGCAAGAGCCAATCTGTCCTGTGGAATCAAAAATGCAAAACGGTCATATGCTCAAAAAATCAACAATCACTTCACAGACAACAGAGACACACGGAGCCTGTGGCAAGCCATTCAGACCATCACAGACTACAAGCCCCCGCTAAACTAGCTTCCCCAACACACTTGATCCGCTCCAGTTTACATTCCATCCAAACCACTCTTCAGACGATGCAATTTCCTCCACCCTACACCTCTTACCCACCTAGAAAATAAAGACTCCTATGTCAGAATGCTGTTCATCGACTTCAGCTCAGCATTCAACACAACAATCCCACAACAGCTCATTAATAAACTAAACCTGCTGGGCCTTAACAATTCCCTCTGTAATTGGATCCTGGACTTTCTAACTGGAAGATCTCAGTCAGTCCGTGTCGGCCACAACACCCTCGAGCACTACCACGCTGAGCACAGGTGCCCCACAAGGCTGTGTGCTCAGCCAACTGCTCTTCACGCTGCTGACCCACGACTGCACTGCCAAGTTCAGCTCTAACCACATCATCAAGTTTGCGGCAATGGTGGTAGGTCTCATCAGCAACAGCGATGAAATGCACTACAGAGAGGAAGTGGCCCAGCTGGCTGAATGGTGTGGCACTAACAACCTGTACCTCAATGTGGAGAAGACAAAGGAGCTTATCACTTCAGTCACACAAGGACTTCAGGAGAAACTCTGTTGAACACCCCCCACTGACCATTGACAGCTCGACTGTGGAGAGAGTCAGCAGCACTAAATTCCTGGGGGTGCACATCACGGAGGATCTCACCTGGACCACCAACACCAAGTCACTCTCCAAGAAGGCACAACAGCGCTTACACTTTCTCCACCGGCTGAAAAGAGTAAGTCTCCCTCCACCCATCCTGACCACTTTCTACAGAGGAACCATAGAGAGCGTGCTGACCAGCTGCATCACTGTCTGGTACGGGAACTGTAGTGCAGCAGACCGCAAGACCCTCCAGCGGACAGTGAACACAGCTGCAAAGATCATCGGTGCCTCTCTCCACTTCATCCTGGACATTTTCTTCACTCGATGCTCAGGCAAAGCCAACAGTATCGTGGAGGACCCCACCCATCCCTCTCACAGTCTCTTCCAGCTCCTGCCAACAGGAAGACGGTACCAGAGCATCAGAGCCCGCTCTGCCAGACTGCTCAACAGCTTTTTCCCCCAAGCTGTGAGAGCCCTGAACTCAAATATCCCCGCTCTCCTCTGAAACCCCACACAAACCCCCTACCTCCTGAAACATGGACCATCTCCCCTCCTCCACCCTTTTAGTTTATGTATAGGTAGACATTTATATATAGTATTTAAAATCAAAATTTGTCAGTAGGTTAGTTGTGTATAGGTATAGTATTATGTGAGGCATTCGTATAGTCTGTATTTTTTAGCTTATGTATAGGTAAACATTTATATATATTATATTTATAATCAAAATCCCTTAATCGCCTACGTCACTGTGACGTCACAGCTCTAGCTGGAGGCAAAACATAAGGAAGAACTCATCATAGCAGGCGCGCTAAAAGTTTGAGGTTTTGACGTTAAAATGCCGTCTTGTTGTGTTTTTGGCTGCCAGAATAGAAGGAACCCCGCACACTTTTGTTCAAACTAAAGTTTCACCGATCCGGCCGACATTCCTTCACAGAAATCAAGAAGACAATTGTGGTTGAATGCAATACGGCATACAGACTAGACAGAGACGATCATAAATAGTGCACACTTTATATTAGGTAAAATAATCTATGCATATGTACTGGTGTGTTGGTTTTATCTAGTACAAATCAGCAAGTTTATGTTTTATAGGTGAAAAGTCGCCAACCTTCAGCGCACTAGCTAGCTTAAATTGTTAAACAAACATACAGCGACTAGATGTGTGTGCCATCCTTGCAATGGTCTCTAAAATAATCCACATTTCTAATCATAGTTAGCCCAGCGATAGGTTACATTAGACAATAAGCCCTGACAAAATTCCCCAAACACCCGAACAGTAATTCATGTTGTCTAGGAAAATCCAAAACCTGGTTAAAAATGTTTCCAATGAGAACAAGATACAATAACTACACCAGGCTTAGCTAAAAATAAATAAATAAATAAATTAGTTTACTGTAATGTTATCCACTCGTCATTATATTTTGGTCAGATAACCAGTCACGACAGTGAAACAACACATCAACTTAAATAATTCACAAATGTATGCTAACTCCCACTTTTTTTTATTATTATTTTTTTGTCACGGTCCCGCAGAGTCAGTTACTGTACATATTCGGACCGTTCCGAACCCTTCTTCTGCATCCATGTTTAATAAATCCCTCCTAAAACGTGCTAGTTTACGCTTGGCTCAACATTGCGTCCACAGCGCCCTCTTTTTGCCTCCAGCTAAGCCCCGCCCACCCGGAGACGTTGCAATGTTTACAAACTTTTAAGGGGTCTATAGGTTTATACTGTTTTACTTCTATATATGTCTGTATTTATGTAGCACCATGGTCCTGTGAGGCACGACATTTCGTTCCACTGTATGTCCACACATGTAGCGAAAAGAAAATAAACTTGATTTGACTTGAAATATACCGGTTATATTGATTTTGCGAAATACCTACTAATAATAAACACCAAATACCTAGGTGGTAATAATCAATTTGGCTATGAAATGAGACCTGTTTACCAAAAATTAGATTTACAACTTTTGACAATTGGTATTTTGTGTATTTTTGTTTATCTTATAACCCCTTTTCTCATCCCACATCACCACCTAAGTCATCAGTGTTCAGTTATTGCATGGTCATTCAGAAGTTGTTTAGATGTCTTGCACACATTGCAACATCGTCAGTGAAATGATTCCTTCACCTACGGAGATCTGACAAACCCTGCAATCCCACCTTCTGCCTCAAGGTGTTGTTCTTTCAGGTGACCGCTCTGCTCCTGCACACATCAACTAGTGCTGCCCACTCTGCAAAGACTTTGACAGTAATAAACATCATATGAAAATCATCTGATTGTGGCCCCCTAAAGAATGCTAAGAGTTTGCGCCAAGGGGTCCGGGAAGGACTGCAAGGAGTGAAATTACTTCCTTATGAAATTAACTCCTCATGAAGCCAAACACTCTCGCAATGCAAAGCCCATGCCACAAAACAGTGGGCTTTGATCAACTCTTATCAGATAAGGAGACCTGGAAGAAAGACCATTTGCTTGTCAGCCCCTTCACCTGGGTACATGGTCCGAAATGGCAAAAACTCAAGTTGCTATGCTCACATAAAGCATTTACTATATCTTCAGAATTCATGATCGTAAACTTTTCATGTTTGGTGTCATTTTAAAGCTATCTGTGTGATTGATAAATTGGTCTTAATTTCACAGTAGTCACTTGTATTATAAGAAATATTGAAAACCTTTGTAGAATTGTGTTCTGCTGAGGAGGGGGTGTGTCCCCCTTTAGGGGTCTGTGAGAATGTTAATCTGTCTCCAGCCAGGTGTGACCCTTGATCACCAAACCTAACAACCAAAGGGAATTTTATGTTTGTACAAGTGATTTGAAGATTTCTTTGTTGTCTGGTCTGAGTATGTAAGGGAAGTGACAAAACACTACTTTGCGATTCTGTAGCCAGAAAGCCCGTAGTATGGAATGTGTCCACACATTTTCCTGAAGTCAGGTATGCATCCATTACTCTTAGATTTATCTTTCAGAATTTTATGTCTTGTATTGATTTGATATCTTTGAATTGACTATGTAATTGGCATAATACATATTTACCTGACTGACAAAATTTGTTATATTTGATTTATTTGATCTCTTCTGAAATTATTTTTCAAGTAGATAATGTGTAGTGGTATTTCCGCAAATCTGCGTTCAAGACAGATCCTACTGCAGCACCAGTGGAATGAACCATGGGGAACACCATTATTATTTTGATTTTCTCTGAGCACTTTTAATACAATTCAATCAGGTTTTGCCCAAAACCGTCAAACTGATGCCATTCCAGAGTGGAAGCAAATGTTCAGTTTTTTATTAAAGATGTTGATGTAAAACCAAATAAATACTAAATGCACTTGCAATTATCATCCATTTCCATCAATATGTTATGGAATAATCTAAGAATGACATTTAATACACAACAAAAACACACATTAAAAACCTCCAAACAAAATGCGTAAAATTGTGTTGTTTAATATTCTGTTGTTGAAGATGCTACATGTGTCAAGAGTTATGTTCTGTTTCTTTGTGTTTGGTTCTGTTTTCCTTGTTGACCTAGTGTCTCAGTTCCTTTGATGATTATTATGTTCTCCTTTTGCCTAAGCTCATTAGTTCAATGAAGTGACGTGACGTGTAGCCAAGTATGGTAACCTGGAATTTGTGCTCTGCATTTTCACCGATCCAAGTGTACATACAAAGCAGTGAGTGGTGAACACACGGATACCTGTACATCGTGAACACACATACACCTGGAGCAATGTGCACCCAGGGTGCGACTGGGGTTTGGTGACTTTCTCAAAGTCACCTCAGGTTTATTCCCTCCACCCTCCTACATTTCCTGCCCATACTGAGAAACAAACTCACAAGCTTCAGGTTACAAAAGTACAATTCTCTAACCATTAGGCCACAACTACACTAGTTTGGCTAGTGCTTATCAATAAATGAATGAAACTGAAATCAAGTATAAGCAAATTCCTCACCAAACAGATCAGATGTTAAAAAGAGATTTAATTCTGGCAGACTTCAACAATTAATTTCAGACAGTATATTTAAAACACAACTAAATAAATACTGAATAAAATATAAAAATAAATACATATAGTCTCCAGGAACAGCAACAATAGGCCTGGGTTTTGACAATTTTGACAATTTAATTTGATTTTGACTCACAAGCTTTCAATTCGATTCAACTCAATTAAATAATGATTATTTTGGATATATATCAAGTACAGTACAAGCCAAATTTTCAAGGAAAAAAACTAGTGCTGTAAAATATAAATAGTCAATTTGTACTACATTACTATAAAAGGCCTATTGAAGGTTAAAATTAACTGATTTATATACAAACTTAAATTACACTCAAGTTACAATTAGTATCAGAATAAGCTTTATTACCAGGTATGTTTACACATACAAGGAATTTGTTTCCGTGACAGAAGCTTCCGCAGTGCAACAGATTCACAGCGACAGAACAAAAACCGATAATAAAAGAATAAAAATTAGAACAAGAAATAACAACATACAAAACTGTCTTGTAATATACCTGCACATACAATTGTCAATTTGTATGTACAGGTATATTATGTGCAAACTTGAAGTGTACACTAAGTACGTGTGTTAGATAAATAAGTGTATGTGTGTATAAATAGTGTTGTGTGTTCCACAGTTATTGTCAAGTGTTCATGAGATGCATTGCCTGGGGGAAGAAACTGTTCCTGTGTCTGGTCGTTCTGGTGCTCAGTGCTCTGTAGCGTTGACCAGACGGCAACAGTTCAAAGAGGAAGTGTGCTGGATGTGAGGGGTCCAGAGTGATTTTGCCAGCACTTTTGCTCACTCTGGATAAGTACAGCTCTTGAATAGAAGGGAGGGTTGTACAAATGATTTGCTCAGCAGTCCGGACTACCCTCTGTAGTCTTCTGAGGTCAGATTTGGTAGTTGAGCTGAACCAGACAGTTATAGAAGTGCAAAGGATGGATTCAATGATGGTGGAGTAGAACTGTTCCAGCAGCTCCTGTGGCAGATTGAACTTCCTCAGCTGGCGATGGAAGTACAATCTCTGCTGGGCCTTTTTCACAATGGAGTCAATGTGAATGTCCCACTTCAGGTCCTGAGGTATTGCAGTGGAGTCATTCAGCTTCCTGGGCACCACAATCACAGTGCTGTTCATGATGGTGAGTAGGGGGAGAACAGGGGTTTCTCCTGAAGTCCAGTCCATTGTTTTGAGTGTGTTAATCTCCAGGTTGTTGAGACTGCACCAGACAGCCAGCTCTTTAACCTCCTGTCTGTAAGCAGACTCGTCACCATCCTGAATGAGGCCGATGAGTGTGGAGCGGTGTCGTCTGCAAACTTCAGGAGCTTGACAGAGGGGTCCTTAGATGTGCAATCGTTAGTGTACAGGGAGAAGAGCAGTGGGAGAAGAACGCAGGCCTGGGGAGCTCCAGTGCTGATTATACGGGTGCTGGATGTGTATTTTCCCAGCCTCACTAGCTGTTGCCTGTCTGTCAGGAAGCTGTTGATCCACTGACAGACGGAGGTAGGCATGGAGAGCTGAGTTAGTTTGGGCAGGAGGAGGTTTGGGATGATAGTGTTGAAAGCCGAGCTGAAATCCACAAACAGGATCCTCATATAAGCTCCTGATCTGTCTAGATGTTGCAGAACATAATGCAGTCCCACGTTGACTGCATCGTCCACAGACCTGTTTGCTCTGTAGGCAAACTGCAGAGGATCCAGTAAGGGTCCAGTGATGTCCTTCAGCTGGGCCAGCACCAGTTTTCAAATTACTTCATGGCCCACAGACATTAGAGGCCCCACAGGCCTGTAGTCATTTAGTCCTGTAATTTTGGTTTTCTTAGGGATGGGGATGATGGTGGAGCGTTTGAAGCATGAAGGGACTTCGCACAGCTCCAGCGATCTGTTGAAGATCTGTGTGAAGATGGGGGCCAGCTGGTCAGCACAGGATTTCAGACAGGCTGGTGTAACACCGTCTGGGCCTGGTGCTTTTTTCTTTTTCTGCTTCCGGAAGACCTGGCACACCTCATCTTCGCTGATTTGAGGTGCAGGTGTAAGAGAGAGGTTGCATGAAGTATGAATGAATGTTTGTATAGATATTCATTCAGGGCGTGCGTTGTTTTTTTCAACAAACCTGCAGTAAAACTAATTCAGATCATCTGCCAGTTGTTGAATCTCCACAGTGCTGGGGGATGGTTTCTTGCAGTTGGTGATCTCCTTCAGACATTTCCACACTAATGTCCGCACTAGAGTTTTACAGCCCTTAATACAGGTTTAGCTGATTTCAGTTTCTGCCTGTAGGTTGGTATAAGATGAAACAAATAGTGATCAGAGAGTCCTAAAACTGCCAGTGGAACAGAGTGATATGCACTCTTTATTGTGGTGTAACAGTGATATTACTGTCTCTGGTGGGACATGTGATGTGCTGTCTCTATTTTAACAGTTCATGAGAGAGATTTGCTTTATTAAAGTCCCCAAGAATGATTAAAACAGAGTCCGGGTGTTGTTGTTCTGTCTCTGTGATCTGATCAGCGAGTTTCTGTAAAGCTGAGCTCACGTGTGCTTGCGGAGGAATGTAAACACTAATGAAGAGTTTTAATGAAGAGTGTTTCTAGATCTGAACAGCACATCTTCTTTAACACAGTTACATCTGTACACCACCTTTCGTTGATGTAAAAGCATGTCCCACCACCGCGCAATTTCCCCATTGATTCTGCGTCGCTATCTGCTCTAAACAGCTGAAAGCCCGGCGGATGGAGCGTACTGTCCCGTATGGTGTCATTCAGCCAGGTTTCCATGAAACCACAGAGCAGAAGGAGTGTGAGGAATCCTTATTAGTCCAGGAGAGCAGAAGAAGTTTGTCCATTTTTTGGGTACAGAGCGGAAGTTCGCCAGATGGATGCTACGCAACGGCATTCGAAATCCACGCTTGCCTGAGCTTCCCAAGGTGCCGGCTCGCTTCCCCCATCTGTGCGTCCTGAAGCGATTGGATCAGCGCCACTGCACCGTTAACTAATATGTCCAGCAAAACATCAGGAATATAGTCGAAACCCAGGTAATATATTGGGTGTTGTGTGGTGCCGAATGTCCAGCAATTCATGTCTGGTGAAACTTGCAGGAATATAACTAAAGACAGGACAAACTAACAAAAACAACTGCGGAGCACGCCACGGAGGCCACCATTATAATCGGCACAACCTTGGAATTGTACATAATTGTATTTACGTAATTACATAAATGTATTTCTACTCCAATTTGTTTTTTGAAGCAAAAACATTCAAATGGAGGCTGTCACAAAAACATAACTGATTTATTCAACCATAAATTATAATGAATGCTATATGGTGCATATATTCAGCAAAATGCTCCTTTCTAAAGTTCATTTTTCTAGCTAACTAATGAGTTCATGGTGTGGAATTAAAAATTTATAAAATGTTAAATCTAGGTTCCAATGTAATAGTGTATATAAACTGAAAAAATTATGTACACTGTGTTTTACATTTTGAGGTAAAAAAGGATCATATCAGGAAGCCCAGGTGTCTGAGATAATGACCTTTTGTCTTTGTGCTCTTCCTTGCCATTTGACTTTTTAAGACTGATTGGATTAGCACCATAGACTGTAAAAAAATATGGACGTAGTGTCCGTGACGTCACCCATAGATTCCTCAATAGCGGTTTTGAAGCTCAAAGTGTGCAGAGCGGGCCGTCGCCATATTGGCAGCGCGTCACCGCGCGACTCTCCCGATAATCGAAAAATGGGCAAAAAAGGCGGGGGTCTGGTTGCTGAAGCCACGCCCACCTAGCGCGCCGGCATTGTCAGCAGCGGCAATCCACCTGTCACTCACGTGGCCACGCCCTTAATTATGCAGAACTTTAAGGCTTAATATAATTTAAACGGATGAGTTATAAAAAAAATCACCCCCCTCACAGTTGTCATGAAGGGCAAAATTAGCTATATAGACCAAAATCATTTTTTGCACCAGGCTGTAAACATGTTTTTTTCTGCTGTAAAGTTGGGCATTTTAACATTGGGAGTCTATGGGATTGACTCCCTTTTGCAGCCAGCCTCAAGCGGACAGTCGATGAATTACAGTTTTAGTCACTTCCTTATTGGCTTCACGTTAGAGAGCGGGAGGTTGCCGCTTGATTAGCACCTATGCATTTGAATGACACTGTTATGCTGATGAGATCAGGGACTGGGGAAACTCCTGTAACAGTACTGCATGCATGCTTTGTTTAGATGGTCTCCACCTCTATGTATCTCTCCCCCTTAAAATGTATATATACCACAATGTATCAACGACTAGTTAGACTTTTGATGACTACAGTGCCACGCAGCGTGTTCTCAATAAAGAATTCTGCTGAAGATTACCCAAGAGTCTCCTGGTCTTCGCTTCTGAGTTTTCAACCATGGGCACCAAATGTGTTTTTCTGTGGCAAACGTGACGTTAAGAGACACATTGTTTTCAAGCTATTGTCGTCTTTTTGTGTTTGAAACACTGATTGAGCGATGACATGAGACAGATTTCGGCACTTTCTGATGTTCATTCATGTTTATTTCATGCTGTAACCACTATTAAAGCGGAGGAGACGATCAGTTTACAGTGATATGTCACTCCACATTAAACAACATCAAGACGGCATCTATTGTTTGAATACTGTAATAAAGTAACAAAACATAAAGCTTATTGCAATTTATTGGACGGGAGGTGCACTACAATGTCCCCATCATTATCTGAAAACAGGCTAGACTAATCAATTCTTCAAATTTAAGAATCAATATTGTTTCATAAAAATGAGAATCTATTTAAATAAAGAAACTGTCATTTTTTTAACCAGCCCTAAGCAGCAACATGCTGCTCCAGACGCTGCCAGCCCATGGATGGAGCCATGAACCTAAAGTGCTGGTTACAGTTCATCGGCAGCGTAATTTCAGAAAACTTCAGCATGCGACGGTTTGTAGGACTGTTCACAACGCTGTGGAGGAGATGATGACCATCCTCCACAAAGTTATTCAGGAGGTTTTGCTGGCCTTGCTGGCCATGAACCATTCGCTGTGTTGCTGGAGCCATTGACAGGATCCACATCAGGATTTTTCCTCCTGCTGAGCCACAAAAAAGTGTTGCGTAAACAGAAAGCTTATTCTACATGTTAATATTCTATGTGTACACTGGCAATCTAGGATCCGTACATGATGCCCTTGTCCTGCGCAGATCACCAATGTACCACCAGGCTCTGTATCCACCAGCTGGCTACTGTCCCTCTTGGGAGGTGGTGCCTGCAGCATCCTATTGCTGTCATGACCCCATACCACCAGCCTGATACAACAAGCAAGAAAACATCATGGAGCACACCTTCGAGATGTTAAAGACGCGCTGGCATGCTATTGTCTTGAGGGCCCCTGGAGATCAGACCACTGTTTCCGACCCAGAGGAGATTGGTGCCTGTTGACATGGAGAATGCAGCAGTGGATGAGAGGGACCTGTCAGGGAACAATCTCCGAGGACATCTTGCCACTCAGCTTTCATCTCCTGAGGAACTGCCTGCGTGTCTGAGTGAACATGACTATATCTAGACCAGGGGTGTCGAACTCAATTCCTGGAGGGCCGGAGCCCTGCAGAGTTTAGTTCCAACCCTGCTCCAACACACATATCAAGGAGTTGATTAGTTGGAACAGGTGTGTTTAATTAGGGTTGAGGGCCCTCTAGGAATTGAGTTTGACACCCCTGATCTAGACAGTAAAGTGTTCTCTCCTCGTCCCTCTGTGCCTGTTCTTTCAGAAAATAAAGAAGAGCCTGGCTGTCACCCGACCTCTTTCTTGATCGATGGCTGCTCCTGGCTTCCTCAGAAAGGGTAGAAGCTGGTACAGTTTGGGGCACCACTGACTTCCATAGTAGGAAACAAAAAGGAAGTCAGTGGTGCTCCAGAAATGTATACAGATGTGGAACAATTATCTACTTTCTTTTACAGTCTTAGAGTAAACTATGCAAGAAGCACTTCCCTAAGACTTGCAGCACACACAAACCTACGAGAGGCAGAGTCAGCCCATGAAGAGAGACTTGCTGAACCAACCACAGAAAATATCCAGCTAGCAGAAGAAGGTAAGCTGAAATGAGGAGGAGGATACCAACTGCCATCCTCTGACTGGATCTTCAGAACATTATGCTTTGTATGACAGATTCCACGAATACAATACAAAAGACCCAAGAGATGCTCTAAGGAGAGTCATTGAACTTTACAGATGGGTAACTACTCACATCGCAGGGCAACTCTTTGCTGCAATGCACAAAAACTATTATTTCCTGAACATGCTGAATGCATCCACAAAAGCAATGACCAAATGAAGATGGTATGTTGACTTGTTTTGAATTTTATGCTAAGTTATGCCAAATTAAAAACATGATGCAGCTATCTACAGTACTTAAGCACACAATATCACACACGTGTCATGCTGTCCACAATACAAGCCAGTCCTGCTTTTGTGTAAGCCCTATTCTCCCTACTCCCACTTGCTTTTGGGTTTGAGAAGCTTAGAGTACCGCATCCTCAACAGTGTTGCTCTTATCTGACACTCAATGTTTCCTCTCTAAATTAATCTGAACTAATGTGCGTTAAAGTAATTATTTCCCTCAAAATGTAGAAACAATTACAAGCTTGGTTTTTTAGAAGTATAAGCATCTATGTAGGGCTACAACCTTCGAACAGAGATGGCAGTGGTGGTCACAAACAACAACCACACAACAGAGCTACTTAAGGAGGCAATTCGTCCTTTGATAGATCTGTATGCAAGAGAGGGTATTAGTTTGATGTTTCAATAGCTAATGTTTAGACTTGCCAACTAATGCGCTAGCATCTTTATACACTCATCCGGTATGTTCAAAGCCGAAGCCGTCTCCTCTGCTCTTCTCTTATGTCATTGCGGCTACATTGCATGTTTTTGATGATTGCAGTCATATTGGCACCACATTTCGACAAGCCGTTTCGGACCCATACTTGCTTCGCGGTCACCATTTCAAAAGTTCTGTCAACCTCTGTCTCCCTGTAGACTTCTCTCTCATTGGCTATTGTGAAAGTACTGACATAATCATAGCTGTAATCATCCCGGTTTAAAATCATAAATATCAAACATGTTAGATATTATCGGGATGGTTCTAAAGTATCTGCGAGCAGATCTGGAGCTGTAAGATTCGATCTGTGATTACCTGGTAATCTGTGCTGAACACTGGAACTGACTGAGATCCTGGACAAGAATTTCTCTCAAATTCTCTTTTTCCTCAAATCAGTTACCATTACAGTCTCCAGCCAATTTAAAAACATGTCTGCCTTTTCAAATGTCTCCTCCATTTGCGCTCCAAAAATGTGGAGACTTTCCCCAACTCTTTATGATATTTAAGACTTTTTACGGACTTCAAATTCTTGACAAGGATCAGTATCAGGGCTGATGAAGCAGCTCAAATGTGCATGCATGAATGAGATCTACACACATACTTCCACTCTTGTAAGGAATCACTCTTTTTATCTGCTGTCAGATGTTGACATAACGCATTGCTATGGGTTGCATCTTGCTTACTTGACCGACAGATTGTCCTTCTGAGACCGCAAGCTTCATGCTTTCTCACCTTATCTCCACTTTTTGTTGCAATTACTCTGCTTATTTTACATATAAAATGCAAGATGATTAACATATTCATTATTATGATCACGCATGTGTATCATTGCAACAGAACTCTCTGCATATCCCTGTTCACATTGGTTTGATTTGAATAACTAGTACTAGGGAAATACAAGTATTGGCAGACACTCAATATTAAATGACTCAGACCAAAGATCTGTTTGATATACCAAAGTCTTCTCACACTAAAGATACGTGAAAAGCTTCCCTCCAGTGTGAGTCCTCATGTGGGTGTAACGGGATCCTTTATTTGTGAAGCTCTTTCCACACTGTTTGCATGTGTATGGCCTCTCTCCAGTGTGAACTCTCATGTGATCCTTGAGACTTTCTTTCCGTGAGAAGCTCTTTCCACACTGTTGGCAGGTGAAGGGTTTCTCACCGGTGTGAACTCTCAAGTGGACTTCAAGGTTAGTGTTGTTTGCGCAGCTCATTCCACAGTGATGGCACATGAAAGGCTTCTCTCCAGTGTGAGTCATTATGTGATTCTTAAGGTGCTTACTGTCGGTGAAACGCTTTCCACACTGATGGCATACACAGCAGCTTTCTCTCGAGTGAATCCGCATGTGATTTTTAAGGCTTTCTTTACGAGTGAAACTCTTTCCACACTGATCACATGTGAACGGCTTCTCTCCGGTGTGAGTTCTCATGTGAGTCTGAAGATTTCCTTTTCGATTCAGCGTTTTTCCACACAGTTTGCAGGTGTACGTCTTCTCTCCGGTGTGAAGACTCTTGTGGGTATAAAGGGTTCCTTGATGTGTGAAGCTCTTTCCACAGTGATCACATGTGAACGGCTTCTCTCCAGTGTGAATATTCATGTGAGTCTTCAGATTTCCTTTCTGAGAGAAACTCCTTCCACACTGTTGGCAGGTGAAACATTTTCTAGTTCCAGTCTTCTGAGCTCTTTTTTCAAAGAAAGATTTTTCTCCGGTTATGAAATCTCCTGTTTGATTCAGATCTTGACTCTCCTCTTTCAGCACCATCATGTCTAAAGCAGAAAAACAACAAATATATGTTTAAAGCATTAAAACCATCAATTTAATAGTAAGCAGATATAACAGACTCAAGCACTAAGCCACCATCGTCACACAGTGCGCATATGCATTTAAGTGGGTAAATAAAGGAGGACTATTTTAAAGGTCTGTCGTATGTGTTGCACTTCCTGCTGCCAACTGGTGCTGAAAATGACCCTGAACCACAATAGCCACATCCACATAATCAGGCCCCATGACCAAACCTACAACACCAATGTGATCTTAACTTAAGGTGCTTTGTGCAACCGGGCACTGGTTCTTCCAAACTTTATAATGGTAGTGAATGGCTGTTGAGATTTTGAAGTACGATAAAGTAAATCCATCCATCATACATTACATAACTCAGGAAACCTTAAATCATTCAATGTCCTAAAACATCTCTAGTGTACCTTATTTACTTAGCTTGTTAATAATTTATGTTTAAATAAATATGAAGTACAAACCTGATTCCAAAAAAGTTGGGACACTGTACAAATTGTGAGTAAAACAGGAATTGAATAATTTACAAATCTCATAAACTTATATTTTATTTACACTAGAATATAGATAACATACCAAATGTTTAAGTGAGACATTTTGAAATGTCATGCCAAATATTGTCTCATTTTGGAATTCATGAGAGCTACACATTCCAAAAAAGTTGGGACAGGTAGCACTAGAGGCCCGGCAAAGTTAAATGTACATATAAGGAACAGCTGGAGGACCCAATTTGCAACTTATTAGGTCAACTGGCAACATGATTGGGTATAAAAAGAGCCTCTCAGAGTGGCAGTGTCTCTCAGAAGTAAAGATGGGCAGAGGATCACCAATTTCCCCCAATGCTGCGGCGGGAAAAATAGTGGAGCAATATCAGAAAGGAGTTTCTCAGAGAAAAATTGCAAAGAGTTTGAAGTTATCATCATCTACAGTGCATAATATCATCCAAAGATTCAGAGAATCTGGAACAATCTCTGTGTGTAAGGGTCAAGGCCGGAAAACCATACTGGATGCCCGTGATCTTCGGGCCCTTAGACAGCACTGCATCACATACAGAAATGCTACTGTAATGGATATCACAACATGGGCTCAGGAATACTTCCAGAAAACATTGTCGGTGAACACAATCCACCGCGCCATTCTCCGTTGCCAGCTAAAACTCTATAGGTCAAAAAAGAAGCCATATCTAAACATGATCCAGAAGCGGAGGCGTCTCCACTGGGCCAAGGCTCATTTAAAATGGACTGTGGCAAAGTGGAAAACTGTTCTGTTGTCAGACGAATCAAAATTTGAAGTTCTTTTTGGAAAACTGGGACGCCATGTCATCCGGACTAAAGAGGACAAGGACAACCCAAGTTGTTATCAGCGCTCAGTTCAGAAGCCCGCATCTCTGATGGTATGGGGTTGCATGCAGGTGCGCAGATGCCACTAAGGACGGGGGGGGGGGCATGACCCCCTCAGATTCATAGTGACCCAATCCGTCCCCCTCACTGTCTCAATGAAAGGCTCTATTGGTAAACAGGGGATTAATCAGGGTTTCCGCTATGTACATTAGTCTAAGTAGTGCCCTGCCTGCCATTCCTTAACCCTCTGGGGCCGACTAATGAAAATATGCGCTTTGTGTCGTTTTCTCCTGATAATACCAAAAAGAACTTAAATTACACTTGTTTTGATCATACAGATAAGAGAAATACATCAATCAAATCTGTAAAAGGTTTAGTTTTTGAATTGTATCCACACATAATAACAACAAAACTTTTTGTGCATTTACAAAATAAAGGAAAAACAAACAGGGTGCGCTGTCTGCAGCCTCGGTCTGCGGTGATCTTTATTCAGAAACGCGTCAATAAAATGAATGATAACTCAGTGAATACTCAATAGGGGTGTAAATCGGATGGTTCGTCACGATACGATATGATATCGATTCTCATACCCAGCGATACGATATTTTTTTTATGTTATATAACATAAACAGCAATACGATATAAAAAATATATATATATTGTTACTAGCCTAATATCAGTGAGATTGGTTAGACAAAACGTTACTGAGATATGCTATTCTCTGTTCATGAATATAGCCATACATGTTGAAATATGTTGAAATATCTGATGAAAGAGTTCAAGCAGGTAAGTTTCAGGATAATTTCAAATATAGAGCTTCTGTTATGAATTATATATAATATTTTAATTTGAATGTCGGAATCAGTCGGATAGAAATAAACAGCCGTTTGTGTAGTAAATGGTTAGCATCCGTGATGCGGCTAACGCTAATATAATAAGTGTTAGAATTAAAATTCTTTATTAACTATTTAAAGCTCCTATACATTTAATTAGGGTAAAAAACAAACAACACAGGACGACATAAAGGCGTTTACTGCTTTTACACACTAGAATTTTTTTTTAATGATTGTATATCCAAAAGGTGTACAAAAATGTATGGTTCAGTGTTTATGTCCTCAAAATCAGTCAAAAAAGCAGTTCTAACCTAAGCTTATTCTTGGCTGGATAACTAGCAGGTTTAAAAAAATAAAATAAAATACGAACACAGTTTGATTAAAAAAAAGTGCATTAAAAAACTTATGATAGTAGTACCATTCACTAACATTATGCTACTTCATGCATTATCTAACATCAACTTACAGTGAGTGAATATATTTTCCAACATTAATAAATGTTTGTGCGGATGTTAATACAAACACTTGATCATTCACATTTATTCATTGTGCATTAAATTAAGTTAACAGATAAAAACTTTTTATTTTACAAATGAATGAGTACATTTTGAAATGTATAATTTTTAATTCATTTTTTAAACTTATCTAGATTTATTATAAAAGCTGAGGTTTGCTATTTAGAGAAAAACTAATGTTTCATTTGTTCAGACTCAGCCCATTGTTTGACTTCTATACTTATAAAGTATATTTATTATATTTTTTTACAGCTGCAGGCGGAGGAAGACCATGGAACACCCCAGCAAACTCATAAACAGACAACATTTACAGAAGCTTTTCAGTGGCAGCAAAAAGTATGACAAAAACTCACTGAGAGGCAAGAAAGCTGAACCGAGCTGTTGCTGAATTCATATGTATGGATAAATGTGCCCATTTATACAGTTTCAAAAATGTGGATTCCAACAAATGCTCCATCATTTCAACCCAAAATACCAGCTTCCAAGTCTAACTTTTTTATGTACACTGAGATTACCGCATCTACAATGACACCAGAAGACCTCATAATCCAGCATCTCAGAGACAAACTGTTTTACAGCTGCATAACAGATCTTTGGACAAGTACAACTGCAGACACTTTCATGTCTGTAACTCTGCAGTACATTATAAATCGTGGAAATTGCAATCTGGTGTCTTGGCTGTTGTGGTCTCTCAACACAGACCACACTGCTGAAAGTTTGAAGGAGGCCTTTGAAGAAAAACTTGAAGACTGGAAGTTGGACAATTGCAAGAATGTCAGGCATCACAACAGACGATGCCACAAATAACAAAAAAGCCTTTGAGGACTACACCTGGATCCCTTGTTTTGGACACAATCTCCACCTTGCTGTAAATAAGAAAAGATACACGAGTAGTGCTTCAGGCATCGCTATTTTTACCTGCACAAGTGCGGTTTCTTTTGACACCACTGCAACCTACCTCTCCAGATCACACGATTAATGATGAAACAGCTTTGTCTCTCTAAAGGGAACGATTCTGAAGCAAGCAGGTTGTCTCTGTCCTGGATGAAGACAGGAAAAAAGGTATAATTCTAATGAAAAGGACAAAAAATGCATAAAAGCAGTTCTGGAGGAGAGTCAGTCCTTCTAATGAACTTAGCCCATCAAACATAAAACCAGGTCTTCAGTCTCTGCCATTAATCTGAAGATATTGAGTGCTGTCTCAGTCATCAAACAAAGTGACTTCTGCATTAGCCCAAGAATGAAAGAAAAGATACACGAGATCTTCCGCATCGCTATGTGACCTGCAGCTCGGTGTCTTTTGAACTGCAACCTAAATGGTGATTCTTAAAGAACGGTCAGATTTTGTCTCTCTAACAGTGCTGATGATGAAGCACAGTCTCCTGTTGGGTGAGGGAAAATGGGCAATAAAAAGTTTGCCAGGAAGTACCTTTGCATTGCTGCATCAAGCTGTCCATATCAAAGAGTCAGTTCAGTAATGCAGGGGTAAAATTGTTAGCCCCAGAAGCTCAAGTTTTCCACCAGTCAAGGGGAACATGAAAATATGTTAGTGTTCTCTTTCGGAAAATCTTTCTGGAAGTGACGAAAGAAAGTAACTTAAGGAATAACGGTGTAGGCCTGAGTATTGTTTTGGGTGAAACTTTCCGGTGAAAAAAATGCTGGTCTCTATCTCAGTTCAGAGTTTGCAATTACTCAAATGTTTACAATCAAGCTGTTCTTGAAAGACTGTTCAGTACTGCATGCCATTGTTTTGTTTTTTCTGGACATGTATAAAATATTGTTAATTTGTAAGTTGTTGTTCAGAAATGGCAGGAATTTTGCAAAATTTATAAAAAGGTTAACGTTTAAAAAGAAGGAAGAATTGTTTATTCAGTCATGAACTTATTGTTTTGTTATTTATCTAGTTATTAATCACTCAAATGTTTTACAATCCTTGTCTTTAAATACTTAAATTAGGCCATTGTTTTTTTTTTTTACATTTATAATAATATTTTAGTTTATAACCTTGTTGGGTCATGGCGTATATATGTTAATTTATAAAAATTTGTTTTTTTAGGGTTGTAATTTATTTTCATTTTATACCTGTGGAAAAAACTTGAAACACACAATTTTAAACAAGTATGAAGAATGGCATTGTTTAACTTTAGTAATAAAAATAGTGTGTTGTTCAGCTAGCATGCTTTTGTGTTTTGCTTTGGTACCAAGAACCATGAAGTTTTAATGGTAAATTTAGTCTAAATTTAAACTTTGGTTGGTACCGACATTGGTAGAACCGAGAACCGTGGATTTTTCACTGGTATCGGTACCGAATACTGAAATTTGGTACCGTGACAACACTATAACCTATAATATTGTATAGGCCTACATACAAAGCATGCTTGTGTTATGAATGCAACTAAGCTTCTGTTCATAAATATCTACTCTGGTGTAAGTATTTTGAATGTGTTATACCCAGGATCCTCTGAGGTGTAAATGTATCAAGTAAGCTGTAAATATCACTGATAATATGTGTGCTGTATATGTGTGCTATGTGGTTTAATTGTGTTCTTTTTTTCTATAAATTACTAATAGTATCAGTGACCATCACAATAATGTTAAAAATGTATTTTAAAAAAAAGTATTTTGTCCACAGAGTCTTTCTTGTAACTCTTCTCTCTCAGTCACACACCTGGCTGAAAGGCTCATTATGCGGGTCTTTGTCTTCTCAGGTGTGAATCAACGCAGTTATGCATGATAGTTGATGGCCTTCTCGCATATACCTCTCCTACACAAAAAGTGTCTTAAAAAATGTAAATCAATATATTGTTTTCTGTGAGCGAGTAATCAAGATGATTTTTCACATCATTTTAAAGCAAAAAACTCTTAGGCTTGAAAATCTGTTCTCAGAAGTCTTGTGAACAAATGTTCTCTAAGTGTTTTATTGCCTGATTTCAGTGAACGTCAAAAATTTTAGTTTTTTCACTAACCACACAATAAAACGTCGCTTTCCAAAAAACACAATCATGTACATACAGCTGCACCAGCTCACATATTATTACAGTGTTATTAGGCCTTTAGCCATTTATATATTTCACAGCACTGAAAAAAACACAAATATCAGGGCATGTCAAACTTCTCCAGGCCCAAAGACAACCTATGGCCCCAGAGGGTTAAAATTGTAGGTTACTAATCGGTTTTTGCAAGACGCTTTTGACCGCAGTGTCTGGACAAGTCCCAACAACACACTTGTAATACAATCAGCCGAGGAGAAGGGGGCGTGTCTTGTCCTGATAGCGAGAAGAGAGTGTCAATTTGAACAGGAACGCATATTACATTACATTGTCATTTAGTCACTTAGCAGACGCTTTATTCAAAACTTAGCATCATTAGCAAAATAAAGTGTAATTGAGGAGAGATGGCAAGATAAAAAAGGAGGAAAATATCAGAGAAACAAACAACATTAAAAAGAAGGGTTATCATCAGGCAAGAGGCGGACCTGCGTAAATATCGGAAGCCAGCTTTCCAACAGTGGAGAGAAACTCAAGAGAGTGGGAAAGGGCTCGAATTGGACGCCGAGGTTGCTTTTGTTTCTTTTTGATAGGTTGAGTAACGTGTGATTCGCTTTGTTTCAAACAACTTCTCCATTGTTTGGCTTTTGTGTTGAATATGTGCGTGTTGTTTCCCGCGATCGTCGGCCATGGTTGTGTATGTACGGGTGGGGCTAAGATTGGCAAAATAGGGGAGAGGCACGGTGGCCAAGAGAGCTCCACCCGCTGCCAACTTCACAAAACACATTCAAAAGAAGAAGCACCAGCGAGATTAAGGAAAACAACTTCATCAGTTTGACAGCACACGTGCTGCAAATACTTGCAACACAAACAAATACAGAACCGAGCTGCAAATGCTCAACACAAAAAAAAAATACCCTCAACAATAACGAAAATAAAATTTTTGGCGTAACCACAGTTGTACAAATACCATGGTTAAAATATGGTTAGAGTAGTAAATCCATGGTTAATTTGTGCATGATAACAGTAACCATACAACAACAAAGAAGACCTAAGACAGTTGAGCAACTAGAAGCCTGTATTAGACAAGAATGGGACAACATTTCCTATGTCCTAAACTCGAGCAACTTGTCTCCTCAGTCCCAGACGATTGCCGACGTTATAAAAAGAAGAGGGGATGCCACCCGTGGTAAAACATGGCCTTGTCCCAACTTTTTGAGATTGTGTTGATGCCAATGAAAGTTTAAAAATCAAACTTCTTTTTTCCTTAAAATGATACATTCTTCTCAGTTAAACATTTGAGATATTCATCTTTCTGTTGTATTTCTGAATAAAATATTGAAATTTGAAAAACTTCCATATCATTGCTTTCCTGTTTTTATTCACACATTGTACAGACATGTGTCCCAACTTTTTTGGAAATCGGGGGTCGTACATAGAAGTATCGTAATTAATAACAGTAAACTGTATCTGTAAATTAGTCAGTAAATGACATTTTTCCATAATAAAGGTATACAGTGAAACCAAGATTTTTTTTTAGTTATTATGTATGTGAAAATCTCAAAACTTCAGAGACTTACTAAACATCAGCGATTACATGAACAGATGTTTCCAACAAGACTGTCATTTAGCTTTTGAGAATGAAAACCAACCTGTGTGTGTCTCAGTCTCTTCATGTTGAGTCTGAATGTGTCTTCAATCTTCACGTCTTCTCTCTCCTTCTTTAATAAACTCCATCTTGTATAACACTGTGTGTTCAGTCTCTTCAACAGGAGCTTCTCTGGTTAAGAGTCAGAAATAATTAACAGATAATAAAACCTCAATCTAAATCTCTGGGTGTGTCTCATCAGTCCCTAGTTCAGTAGTCAGCCCACTCGTAAGGGAGTCAGTCAGAGTGAGAGTTAATGATTCAAACATTAACAAAGGCATCTATCGACCACAAATTTATAAATAATACTAAAGTGTCAAAGCAATAAATGAAGACCGTTATGGTGTTATAAACATATTCTGCTTTCACTTTCAGTGAATAATTCTACCTGCTTCAGAGTTGTCTCTGCATTAACGTATTTATTTGTCACCAATCTCTATCACCTAGCTAAATAAAGAAGTAAAACACACACACAGAGTCGAAGTGGTTTACGGACGAGATGATTACTTTATAGAGACGCGTTTCTCCTGTTACTCATTCACTCACGAGAAATAACAGAAATAACATCGGAATAAGCCCCAGTACAATACCGTTACGTTTTCAAAAAACACTTACAGCTCTGGTCAAAAAATAACTGTTTCCATGATTAAACACTTTAAGTGATTAAAAAACCTTTCTTCAGCCGAATCACAACAGAGCCGGAGCGCAGGCGCGCGCCCTATGACGTCACATCGACATACCAAGATAAAAGTCCTGCTTTCCCACGCAATAGCGTACATGCTTAGAGAGTTCATCTAAACCAACAACAACAATAATAACTATTAACAAAGAAAACAATTATCTATTTAAAAAAAAATTGAACAGTACTACAGTTTAAAATAATTTACCATGCAATTTCTAAGTGAACATTTGGATAAAAGTGTCTGCTAATTAAATAAATATAACTGAAAACATTTTGTAGTTTATATATATTATATACCACTAGGTGCTGGTCATATAATGGAGGAAAATCATCAAAAAGTTGATTTTATTTCACTAATTCCATTCAGAAAGTGAAACTTGTATCATTATATTCATTTCAGTACACACAGACTGATATCACTTCAAATGTTTATTTCTTTTAGTTTAGATGATTATAACTGACAACTAAGGAAAAAATCCCAAATTCCGTATCTCAGAAATATTAGAATTACCCTTGTGAAAAAGAAGTGCACTTAAGTATACTTTTATAAGTGGTACTATTGCGGAAATAATATACTTTAACATTTATTTTGCAACTAGTGTGTGGTCACCGCATTTCACCACTTAAGTTTTTGAACGTTATATTTGTAATACTTTCAAAGGTATCACATTTTAAAATTATATTAAAGCAATAAGTGTTGAACTTTTTTTTTGTTTTTTAGACCACTTAAGTGGGACTTTTTAGTACATCTTTTATGTAAATATAATGGTCATTAATGCTTATAGTGTCTTTAAAATATGGTTAAAGTGTACAACTAATGTACTGACAAGCAATTACTGTTAACTAAAATATACTTTAATGTCAGTTAACAATACTCTTAAGTGTGAATTAAATGTAATGTTTCTGACACACATAAATGCATATTATTTGTACTTAATTTTCAAATATATTACAGTTTAAAATTACATTTATTGCAATTAGTTTAACTTTTGAGTGATTTTTTTTTACCACTTAAGTGGTACATAATTTATATGTGCTTTGAAATATGGTAAATATGCACTTCTGATAAGCAATTAGTGGAACATAAAAATGTACTTCCAATACATATACATCTGGCAATGAAGTTGAAATTTAGTATCTTAATAATAATAATAAAAAATAAAATCTTTTACCTAGGTACAATCAAGCAAACACAAAATGGAAAACCCTCGTATTATTGACAAAATCTCTAAAACAAATACCCCAAAAAACACTTTTTGCCGTATGCACAAGACAAACCCAACACTTACCCACAGTTACAACACTTCAACCTAATTATTAGAAAGAGTTCTGGAGGAATACAATGGCGTTTGTAATTTCGCCATCACAGGAAAACATCATACTGTTATGATGTATTACAAAACTGTTTCCGTCAAATGGGGACTACAAATGTCCACAAGGTCAAAATTTACTAGTATTACTATCCTTGTGGAGTCAATTTGAATCCCCATAACATATATCGGATTTACTAAACACACATACACACACAAATCACACTTAATACAAAAAAAATCAAGAAAATTATCATTCCATGTACAACAATTGAAACTTTATTGTAAAACATTACCAAACTGTGTTACTTGTACCCCTGGTTTAACAGACAAAAGGCTTAAGGAACAGCCCGGACTAAAAATGTAATTCTGAGCTGTTTCAAACTCAAAGCAAATTTGCCACTGACTGATCTTTAAAAATACCAGTGCCTTTGTTTGTCTCTAAGATGCACACCCGTAATGTTTTTTTAAGGCATGTTAATGAAAATGATCCTGGCTTAGTGTAACCCGGCCATTGTTCTCAAACCTTAATAGCACCAAACATTAAACAGGACCTAAAGTTTTCTTCTAAAATCTTATCTCCAGCATGTAGTGAAAAGCAAGTTTAGATGAATAATTAATAATAAAAAAAAGAACTCCAAATGAACTTGAACTGCTCTTCCATCCGGGACTAAACTTCAAATGTCATGAAGCTGCACACCAATCTCTCTTCACCGTCTGTGTGAACGCTCTGAAATTGATCCAAAGAAGGCAGGAAAGTCAGAAAAAAATACATTGAGGAAAGAAAGAAAAAAGAAGAAAAAAACACAAACAAAAGAGAAGAACAAAACCATTGTTCATAAAACATATTCCAGTGAAAGAATAGACAACAATTGCCGTCCAATAAAGTTTATATACCCTCTTACGTCATCAGCAAAATGCTTATAATATTAAGCAATAAGAGGGTTCGAGAGATTAGAATCATTAAAAAATGGTAATTTCTGCAAGGTGTGTGTAAACTTTGAACACATCTGCATCACCTAAGAGCTGAATTAAGGTTACCTCAATCATCAGGCAACATGGTAGAAGAAATGCTGGGAGATTTGTCCATCAACAAAGCACAAAATTATTGTGAATTACTGGGTGGTTGGTGTTACGGGCCTGACACAGGACGTGAGACAAGCGGATTCATTTGCAAACTGGTATTAGAAGACTGTGGTCAGAAACAAGGCAGGGTCAGGACCAAAGGCAAAACAGACTAGTAGCAGACAAGGCAAGAGCAATCCAGTAAACTAAGAATGGGGTCTCCATGGTCAAGGTCGGGTCAGAAGGTCAATCCACAGGGCGAGACTAGAGGTTTGATAACCCAGGCACAAGGAGGGGCAAACAGTATCCAAAGCGGCAAGACGAGAGAGGAATCCAAAGAAAACCAGGCAAAGATACAACACGAGGAAACACCGAAAGGCAAATCAAGCCGGGAAACAGACCAACATGGAATATAAACACAATACTCACGGCAGCCTGAAGGTGTCTGAGCTGAAGGTTTATCTAGGATGTGTGGTGGGTACAGCTGTGTGAATTCGCGGGATCAGCAGGGTGTGTGTGATAGTGCTTCGCTGTGGCCATTGTGCAAGGGGATCGGGAACTGTAGTGGGGGTGACGTGCCACAGTGGGTGTAGTGCAGGAGCCTGTAGTGAGCGGGTGACCGTCTGGTAGGTAATGAATGGAAAGTTCATTACAGATTCTGACAGGGGGCTCAACTAATGAATGAAGCTGTTAAATTATTATGCCAATATTTACTGCTTATACCAGGACCGCATACGCTTGTGAATAGCCCGAGTCATACCTGTTTAGCCTACAGGTCCTTGAAAATAAAACAATAGCACAGCCTATGGTTAAAAGTTGGAGCCCACTTCAACTTTTAGAACATTTTATTAACTAAATAGGCTAAATGTGAGGAATAAAAGTTTGGGTGTGGTGGAATTTTCACAAATTTGGAATTTTGATCTGATCATTAAAGAGCTTGAAAAACACACAAAATAAAGACATAATTTGTGTTTCGCTATGAAACAGATTATGAAAGCGGAGACATATTAAAAGTAGGCCTCCTAAAAGCACAATGCTTATTCCTATTGGGTGGCTGGCGCACTACAAATAACGAATGCAATGGAAGACATGAAATATAATTTCCAAGTAAACTGTCCCCAAGTATGAGACATGGTGTGATTTCTGATAATAATCCCACATATATTTGAGTGTATTTAAAAAAAGCATTAAATAAGAGAGCTCACAGCGCCCCCCAAAGGAATGTCGATTGGGTGTGTGAGCTGATGTTAAGATAAAAAGTTGTTCCTGGTCAGTCTTGTTAATAAACATCATAATCTTGATATTAAGCTGTTTCCGTAAATCCTTAAAACTGACTCTTTCCTCATCCGTTAAAGATGATCCGCGGCCGCTCGGACACAACAATATTCAAATCACTTCCGGTGGCCTGCTACTGTAAACAAACAGGCGATTAACACTAGTAACAGCAATTATGCAATCAAACTTATAGCAAAATATGGTAGTTCTGTATGTTGTCTCTGGGTTAGCATCATCTGAGGTCCTCTGAGGGGTTGGCATCATCTCTTCTCAGGTGTTCTGGATCCAGACTGGAGCTTGTGTAAATCCTAGTTACCACAGGATGTAAATCCAGCAGAAACAGAGAAACAAATAGAGACATAATTAGCGTAGCTGCTGTTTTCCAGCCAAGTAAAATTAATTAGTTTAACGAGAAGTTAAAGAATAATAATGCACATTTGATCAGATATAACTGCAGTCAAAATTATGAGATGCATTATTTGAATGCTTGGCCAAAGAGGTGTGTTTTTACTCTAGATTTAAACAGAGAGAGAGTGTGTCTGAGCCCAGACATTATCAGGAAGGCTATTCAGGTTTTGGGAGCCAAATCGCTTGAAAAGCTCTACCTCTTTGGTACTGGACTTTGCTATCCTAGGTACTACCAAAAAAGTCCAGCGTTTGATGAGGCCTTAGGGAGCGTGATGGGTTGTAGCAGTAGAAGACTAGTTAGATGCGGGAGCTAAGCCATTAAGGGCCTTATAAAGTAAGTAATAATATTTTGTAACTAATCACAGGGACTTAATAGGTAGCCAGTGCAGAGACTGTAGTATTGGGAATTAATATAGTCCATAGTACTGCATGAAGGTCATGAATGCATGAACTGCTTTTTCTGCATCAGGAACAGGTAACATGTTTGGTAGCTTGGCAATGTTTTTCTAAGATGGAAATTACAATCAGTTTACCTCCTGAGTTCATATAGCAAAAGAACTGCTTGGCGTTCACGGTGAGAAAGCTGCATGTGAATGGCAAGACTAAATTAAGAATAAAAGAAAACTTATATCAAGATATACTTATTTGATTCATCATCTGCAGTACATGTATCTCTCATCTGTAATCATCCAAACGTGGCGGCTCCATTGTTCTCTTCTTGTTTGTTTCCTCACATCACGATTATAAACATGTACACAGGAATGTTTCAAAATCTGGTAAGTAGATGCGCCGTCATGGCGTAGTATTTTGGTAGCATCGCGCATTAAACAAAGAGAGACACTGCGTGGTTTGATATTATTTCAAGCTTTCCATTTTCTATTCAAGTTGAAGTTGTTCTCATTACCGTTGTGTAGTTAGTCCAAGACTGTGGTTAGACTCATTCACCTAACTAAAAGTCATTTTACAGTGCAGTTTAGCTTATAATACCGAAACCAAATGTAGACTATTTGAATCCAAATTAATTTCGCCAATAAGTGTTAATGGAGTATACTGTATAGGAAAGTTTATTGAAGTTTATTAATTTTTTTATTAATTAATTAATGCACATAGTATATTACAGACTAAATATTAATTCATTTAAAATACATTTAACAAATGTAATTTTGGAGAACACACAAGTTGAATTAAGTGAATTATTATTTTATATATGCTTTATTTAGTATGTTGATAAATATATCAATACTTATTTAAAGCACAATAAAAATCATAAGTAATGTAAATGTATGTTTAAAGTAATACTTAATTAGACATTATCATAAAGTACATTTTTTATAAAGGTGCTCTTAAGTATGACCTATTGTCTCTTTACGTTCACTTAAGTGGCCTTTAATTTTAATTATATTATATTATCTTCAAGTGCACTTTTTAAAAAGTATAATTTTGAGATTTGAAGTACACAAAAGGACAGTTTTTAATACAATTAAGCACACTTCTTTTCCACA
>NC_056613.1:211586-211763 GCF_018340385.1 Cyprinus carpio | reverse complement strand
GTGAATGTCCCCAAAAGTGACATAAGTAGGTACACACACACACACACACACACACACACACACTCTCTCTCTCTCTCTCTCTCTCTCTCAAACTCATGCACACTAAAAACGAAATTTTATTTTTGTCTTTGCAGATTAAATTTTAAATGCACATAAATTCTGTCACAGAAATGTTGA